>NC_052473.1:1971322-2026107 GCF_009730915.1 Dioscorea cayenensis subsp. rotundata
ATATAACAATAAAAGTTCCTCTTGGATAAGCATAACAAAATTGGTTTTTTTAAAAGTTAATATGAGTTCTTCGTTCAAGTACTTTTGAAGGTAAGCTGATTATGTTGAAGCATTTCAAAACTTTTTTTTCCTTGTGTATATTTGGGTAGTAGTAATCAAAAGTGATTTTTTGCGGATGAAATTATAATCACATATAACATAAACAAACTATTAGCTTTATTATAATCAAGAAACATATGGGACCCATTTGGTGGACAGAATAAAACACATAGCATAGGATAAACTATCATATCCTAATCTTATCTTTTATTTGGTTTTGCCATTTTACTCGGTCTTTCTCCCTCATCTAAAGTTTTATTATATCTTTTCTCCATATAACTATATCATAAAGGGTCCGTTTGGTGGACAGGATAAGATATGAACGGATATAAGGACTAAATAAGAGTAGAAAAGTGTATGGGCATGATAGGTTATATCTTATTATTTATTTGATGCACACCGAATAAATCATTAGATGGTATTTTGTTATCCTATTTTATGTTTAAAGTGGATCTGATAATGATAGGATATGATATAAATGATATGTAAATAGACAAAATTCCCTTTATAATATAGTTATATGTCTTTTTTAAAATAGACTTTTTTTTAGATTTTTTTCCTTAATGATTTATTTATCAGTATATTTTAAATTTTTAAAAAATAAATAACTTATAAATAATGTCCACAAATATATAGATTGTAGTATCACCAACTTGAATATATTGTAGTTCAATTCATACCAATTTCTTTGGAGAAAATCATTCACAAAGTCATCAATATGACATAAAGCTAGAGTAACAAACTCATTAATGAAAAATAAATAGATCACATCAAAATAAATTTTTAAAAAAAATCATTGGACTAGAGAAACTAAAAATAAGATATGATTAAAAAAATAGATTTAGATGAAAAACAATCTACTCAAGCACAAGATCGACGAAGAAACACTTTAACCACTCTAAATGCGTAAAATCCTACTTAAACTAGTGAAATTAGTGTCCTATCTAGTTGTTGACAAGTTTCTTAGTGTCCTATCTAATTGTTGACAAGTTTCTTGTCCCAAGCATCATATTCAAAAGATCAAAAGAAGATATACAATAACACCTTAGCTAAGGGAGAATAACCAAATAATAGGGCAAAAGAGTAAATTTATTTTTTATCATATCCTCCCCGTTTCTATCTTGACTTCCCCCATAGGATTCATTATCATGTAGTCGGTAGGATAAAGTGTGGGCCAATATGATAAGACTATCATATCCCATTGGCACACCAAACAAAGGATAGTAGCAGGATATGATAGTCTATCATATCCTATGACTATCATATCCTATCATTTTTATCATTTCCACCAAACGGGCCCAAAGAGTAATTTAATAAATTTACATACAATTTATATTATATTCTACTGATAAAATGCTATCCAACGGTTTATCTGGTGACTTGTGTGCTTCAAATACAAGATAGGATATGAGCTTATGGTGTCCATGTTTTTTCCTACTCCTATTAAAATCTTTATATCCTATTTTCCCTTATCCTAGGGGCTCATAATATCTAATTTAAAGGATGACATTTTAAAATGTATAATATCTAGGCGTAGTTGGCATTGACTTAGTTATACCAAAAAAAATGCTTTTCGAACAAGTTAAAACTTTTGGACCAAAAGGAGTGAGCGCCTAAAAGAGCTCAAAATTAAAGAATTTAGTGGGAAGTGATTCTAACAGGACTTCGGAGAAACAATTTATTTCTTTCTCTTTTAATGAAATTACCCTTTAACAATCTCAATATAGAGATCTTCAAATCCAAATTAATATATTTTGAACTTAACTTTAATGTTTTGATTTTCAGGGAGATTGTAGGTGTCTAATAATTATTTTAGGGTTGTTTGGCATTGTTGTTGATTCCTGTTTCTTGTTTTCAATTTTATGTTTTGGAAACTAAATTAAAAAAAAAAAAATGTTTGGCACCTTATTTTTGTTTTCAAAATTTTTGGCAACAATACTCATGTTTCCAAAATGAAATAATATTTTATGTGATGGGGTTCAAACTGGCGAGAACCCTGGAGCGGCGACTAATGGGGTTCAAACTAAGCTTGAAGATTCTATCTCCACTATTAGGCGCAGTTTGGTGTTTCTTGGCCAAAGGGTGGAGGAGACCGGTCAGGGGTCTTCCTCGGGTGATGTTCAGGAGCAGGGCGCTGTCTAGTCTGGCAGTTGTGAGGGGCTTTGGGGTGCCTTTAATATGTTGGGCCCCCCTCTTTGGGTGTGTTTTGTCGTCTTCCACTTCTAGTGGTGTTTTATTTTCAGTGTCTGTCTTGTTTTGCTCTCACTGTTCTTGTGAGAGCCCTTGTACTTTCTGCTTTTTAATATATTAGTGGTTTATCCACCTTTTCAAATAATAATAATAATAATATTTTATGTTTTCAACATTTTTTGGAAATATTTTCAAAACTCTTCCTCCTATCATAAAACCTTTATGCTTCTACTCATCTCTCTCTCTCTCCTTTTAATTTTATTTTTATTTTTTTAAAAAAGTATTATTTTTTTGCAAATTAATACTAATAATTTTAAATATATATATCTTTAAGAAAAATATTTATAAAAATTTATTTTTTGGGCTTGATATTTTACAAATTAGTTTATATAGTATAAAAAAAATTATATTTTTAGAAAGTATTTGTGAAAATTATTGTTTAACCCTTGATTTTTATAAACTAGGATATAACTTATAAAATACACACACACACATATATATATATACATATATTTGAAAAAATATTTGTAAAAATCTATTGTTTGAGCAATTGACTTGATCTCAATATATATAGATATAACTATGTCTTTATACTGCCCCTCCTCTCCATTTATTTTTTGTAAAAATCTGATGAATCCAATTTGAATGTATATATATATATATATATATATAATTTTTTAAGGCAAACCCCAAAATATTTTTAAGTTTTAAATAGTGTAATTTTTATGAGATATTTTTTACTCATACAGTACTAGTCTATGTTATTAATTTTATTTAATAATACAATAAAGTAAATTAATATGAAAAATAAAGTTTTATAAAAAAAATTAAAAATATAAATTTGAAAAAAATAATAAAAAATGCGTCATAATAATTTTGTGCTGACCAAACATGTTTTTGTTTTCAGTTTTTTTAAAATACACAACAGTTAGTGTATCCAAACATGGTTTTGTTTTTAAAATTTGAAAATAAAACAAAAACAAACAAAAATAAAATAAAAGAGAAATAAAAACAAAAATTGAAAAATTAGAAATGATGCCCAACGACCCTTTACTTATTATATTTAATTATTGCAATTATTGTAGTTGTTGCCACGGTTGATTTTCTTGTTGTATTATATTTTTGTAGTTTCTCATTCAAGAAGTACTTCTAGGGCTGAAAACAAAAACAAAATTTCAATAAGGAAAACACTTCTGATTTAACACATACATACATAAAAATTTTAACTTACCTATAATGCTGTTTGAGAAAAAGTCCTACCAAACCTAAGAAAGCATTTTTCTTCATAACCTTATCAAAAGAGGATAAAGAATGCTACTAATAATTAAAATAACGAAATCATATTCAAAATCAACTTATAGAAACACATTTTCACTTTGAATAATATTTGTTTTATCTCGAATAAGAACTTGTTTGGAGATTTTTAAAATGAAAAAAATTAAAATATTTTTTTTATTTCTAGTTTTTTTCAACTTGGTTTTATTTCTGCTTACATAGAATAAAAAAATAGCTTAATAACTTGCCATCTTTCAAACTAGCTAGTTTACTCAAAGAACTCTTAACTATCTCAATATTGAAGAAAATAGTAAACTCAAAAACACAATTAATAAGTTATAGCTAGCCAACAACCTTTTGGTTTATTAGTGTCGGGTCCTTTGCATAGGGCATTCGTGTTTTTGTTGAGAAATTGGGTTCGAACCTCAGCTCATACATAGTGAGAGCACAAGCGAGTTGAAGTACTTCTCCCCAATGCATGTTCATGATGTAGCTTGTCAACTTTGTTAATTTATATATATATATATTGCAACAAATCACAATAATTATATAACCAAAGATTCAAAATAACCAATGTTAGCAAAACTTGAAGAAGATTGGGAGATACTGACACTAAATTGAAGAAAAACCTTCAAATATTGGACATGGATTTTTGCCTCTATCTCAATCCTAATTTAACCCTCCTCTATGTAAGGCTAAGAACAAAAAAAATTCATTTTTGAGATCAGATAGCTGTGGTATTTTTAAAAGGAATTTTAGTCACAAAATTTTAATCTAAGCTTATTTTCTAACCGTACAAATGCCAGTGGAAAAGCACAACACCATTTATTGTTTTTATGTTTCATTTATTATTATTATTATTATTATTATTATTATTATTATTATGCACTTTTGTTTCTTCCAAAAATCACTACCAAGTTGCTTTTTATCTATAGAAGCGCTTATTTTGTAACTATTGAATTTTGATTCATTTATGAAAATAAGAGCTTAACTTATATTTCTCACAAATGTTTCTATGAAAAACACCTAGTTTATAGATTTGAAAAAAAATTTTTACTTATTTTCTAAGTTAAACGCATATAAATATAAAAAAAATGGAAACAAGCATATGCTTTTCTTTTCCTTTTCTTTTTTTATTTTTTCAAACTCTTTTTTTTAAATGAATAAATCACATTCATTAAAAATAGAAAAAATAAAAGAAAGATTTTTTCAAACTCTTTCAATGGGAACAAAGTTAAATCCAACTAGTTTTATATATTTAGTATTTTGATTGACTTGAGGAAAACCATTTTCTGTTTTATATATACATAGTGAAATTGCTGTATAGATGCATAAAAAAAAAAAAATTCTAGTAGATTGGTACAATAAATAACTATGTTTTTTCAGGTGCATGTTCATACTTGATGAATTGATTGGTCGAGATAAGATTCATGTCCATGTTGAAGGAATAAAAGCTAAATTGCATGGGTTATCTGAAAGTAGAATATCATATGGAATTGCTAATATAGGTGAAACAGGTGGCACAAGTAAGCACTCTAGAAGTCAAGATGTGATTCCTATATTACCTCAACTGAATGATGACATTGACGATGAGAAAAAAAAGATTGTGAAAGAGGTGGCTGACATAAGCAACACTGATCGATCAGTGATCGCTATAGTCGGTATGGGTGGTCTGAGAAAGACCACACTTGCTAAATCCATTTATAATGATCATGATGTCAAGAGAAGTTTTGCTAAACTTGCATGGGTAATCATATCTCAAGAATATACCATCCTTGATATTTTAAAGAGAATCTCATCAGAAGTTTCAGCAACTTCATCAAGAGATGAAATCCAAGATCTCTCAGTCGCTATTTCTGAAAAATTGAAGAAAGGCAAGTATTTGGTCATTCTTGATGATGTTTGGAAAAAAGATGTATGGGATCAATTACAAAAGGTTTTTCCAAATGTTAATAATGGAAGTAGAGTTATCATCACCACTCACTTCTTAAATGTTGCTAAGATTGCAAATCCTACCATCCAACCTCATGAATTGAGTTTGTTAAACGAAAAGGAGAGCATGGAATTGTTTCTTCGCAAGGTCTTCCCAAGACAAGATACTGAAACATGTTGCCCGATAGATTTGGTTGATTATGCTCATCAGCTTTTTCAGAGGTGTAGTGGCTTACCATTGGCACTAGTAGTCACTGGAGGACTTATGTCAACCAAACCAAAAAGTAGAGATGCATGGCAGAAAGTCTTTGAAAGCATGAAAAGGCAATTTGTGGAAGGTGGGAAAAGATGTTTAGAAATACTTACATTGAGTTATAATGATTTGCCATATTATTTGAAATCATGTTTTCTTTATTTTGGTTGTTTCCGAGAGGACATGAAAATTTCTGCACAAACATTAATTAGATTGTGGTCAGCAGAAGGTTTCTTACCAACAGAAAATGGTAAAACCACAGAAGAAGTTAGAATAGGTTATCTAGAGGAGTTGGCACAAAGATGTTTGATACAAGTTACCAACAGGAGATATGATGATATTGAGGCCTATTGCCAAATCCATTGATCTCTTGCGTGATATGTGCATTAAGGAAGCCAAAGAGAACAAATATCTAGAAATCTACATGAATGACACCGAAGATCATGTGACAATGCCTAATATAGCCCGACGACTAATCATATTTAATGATATTGAGACTCTAAACTATTCTAACTCAAAGTTGTGGGTTTTATTCTTCGGTGGATATATTTATGATCCTCTGACCTTCCAAGCTATGAATAGACAGCTTGGTGGATTTAAATTATTAAGAGTGCTTTATTTGTTTAGTCTGCATATGCTAGAATTTCCAAGTGAATTAATCAAATCATTAATTTATTTAAGATATCTTGAGTTGCATGCTGACAATCTGAAGGAAGTTCCATCATGGATTAGTCATCTCCACAATCTCCAGACTTTTATTATAGTTAGTGGAATTTTAAAAAAGATATCAAATTCACTCTAGAGGATTGACAGTCTCAGGCATGTTGATGTACCTATATATGTCATTGTGGGTTCATCCACTAAATATGGGAAATATTGTACTAAAGAATTTGCAAACTTTAAAAAGTGTAAATGCTGGAGAATGGATAGGGAATGTGTTGCCAAAGCTCACAAATCTACTCAAATTGAAGATATATGATGTCTCTAATGATCATGCCAGTGCACTATCTTCATCACTCCAGAAATTGGGTCGTCTTATACAAGGAGATGTAATTCCTTTGGACAATATCATTACAGCCTTTTCCAATCAACATTGCCTCAAGAAATTGAAACTCAATGGAAGGTTGAACTGCAAAGAGCTTCCACGCACCGATGTATTTCCTCACCCACTAGTGAAACTAACTCTGATTAATTCTAATTTGGAGCAAGACCCAATGCCAACACTAGAGAAGTTGCAATCTCTCAAATATCTACAACTTTTCAGGTCATATATAGGTAAAAAGATGATATGTTCGGCAACAGGTTTCCCACAACTATTGACCCTTGACATTGAGTATTTTCTTGAACTTGAGGAGTGGAAGATAGAGGAGAAGGCAATGCCATGTCTCAAGTATTTAAATCTCAGTGCTTGTCTGGAGCTGAAGGTGGTTCTTGAAGGACTAAAGAATGTTCCACTTGATGAATTGGTATTGCATTTCATGCCTGAAGACTGGTCCAAGATTCAATATGTGCCCAACTTCTCTTGTCATTAAGTGAGTTCTTTTAATTATTTGGTATAACTTTGATTTCTTCTATTACTTTAGAACTAACACTCATCTCGATATTTCAGCATGCAACAATGGATACATGTTCAATTGTTACCTGCCTTCGAAAGGTAATTCTTAATATTTTATTAATTTGTATTTTGTTTGTTTTGTTATCAAGGAATTATCAAGATAACAAAAGGGAAAAATAATGGATTTTTGTAGGTGTGAGTGAGGAGTGCTTTTGGACTTCAAAGGAACTCCAGATTAAGTCGCAAGCAAGAAAACATGCATGAAGTTTCTCATGAACTCTACATGATGTATGTGTAGATGTCTAGTTTTATTCATGTAATGTAATTGGGTTCCATAGTTCATGTTTTTATACCTATTTGTGTGTGACAATGTATTACACTATTTTTATTATGATAATAGTGATTTGTCACAGTACTATAAATAGTACATTACTATAGTATTCGTCTGGAATAGCACCTATAAGCCCACTTGTAAGTCATTTTGAAAACTTTTTTTTTTTCAAAATGGACTCAAATCACCTCAAACTTATTCATCTTGATTTATATGTTTTCATTTTAGCTTGAACACAAAATAGAAATGAATTAATCACCAAATCCAATCATAAATTCAATAATAACATGTAAAGTGTTATAAATAAATAATAATTAAATGCATTCATTTAAACACATATCGTATACTATAATTGTCAATTTCATCAACCCTATTTCCATACTCAAAATTCCAACTTGCACAGAGTGAGCATCCCAACATCGCAGCACCACAACCACCTCAATAGTGAACCCTCACCCTTCAGCATGAGTTGACCTCTGTCACCTTCTGGCAGACCTCTTCAACTCCTCTGTGTTTTGTTTTCTCTTCTTTTGCTGCTTTAGTGTGTGATTTTAGAAGTGCATCACCTCTGGTGATGTACTTCTTATTCTTTATGTTCTTGTTTTTGTTTTTGTTTTACTTTTTCTACCCATGCTTCCGCTTGGGGTACTTTTTTTTGTATTGTTTCAGCTTGTTCTATTCCTTAGTTTGCTAATAAAGTCATGGTTTATCCACTTTTATCAAAAAAAAAAAATTCCAGCTTGCCATATTAAATGCATTCTCTTCTAAAACTGGTATAAGTTTTTAGAGATTGTTAACAACCATAATATAATACCCTAGTTGGTCCCTCTACTTTTCTCTCTCTTCCCTTTTGGTCCCTCTACTCAGAAATGCTCCCGACTAGTCCCTCCACTTCTGAAAATGTGCTCACTTACTTAAAAATGCTCCCAACCAATCCCTCTACTTTTAAACCTAATACTGCATTGTCTGGTGTTTCAACACTGGATGAGCAACAAAGCTTGTCTTTAGCAAGTTTCTTGCCGTACCTTTTGAATTTAAGGATAGAGCAACTTCTTAATAAAATTCTTAAGTATAATTATTAATACAACCATTACATACACTATAAAATCTTATCATGATTATTGGATAATAAAAACCTCAATTATATAATTTGAGAAAATAAATAATAATCAACTGAATCAACTGATTATGACATGCATTAATTACTGGCTTTGTATTCTTTATTTTTCATTATTTATGTGCCATTTGTTTATTTATTTGCAGTTTTAAGTGAGGTCAGAAAAGAATTTTTTTTTTTGATGAAAAGTGGATAAACCACTGATTTATTGAGAAAGAAAAAAAACAGTACAGGGATAAAATTCTCTCACCAGAAGTGAAGGAGAAAGGTACAATAAAACAGAGAAAGGAAAATAAAAGGAGGTAAAAGTCTGTTCAGGCGGAAGACACCGTCTGGCTTCTCAGGCCTGGTCAGAGGATCTGGTGGTGCAACAACTCCAATGGGGTGTCTTGATCGAGTTCGTTAGGAGGATTTGATGCTCTTGCGCTGAGGAAGTCAAGGGAGCGCTTGATTTTCTGTGATGCTTCATTGAGTGTTTGTTGATATCTATCCGCTGCCGTTGAGAACCATGAAAGAAGCATATTAGCAGTTTTAAAGATTATGTTTAAATGTGGTAAAGCAGTTTGTTGAAAGATACGAGAGTTCCTTTCAAGCCAAATATTTCCATAAAATTGCATGGGAAATGAGGTCCCAGAGTGGTCGGAGTTGAGGTGCAAGGGACAGAATCTAGGTGGTCCACAAGAGCGGGATGGTTTGTGGGAGAGAAGATGAATCTAAGGATTGAATAAAGAATGCCCAAATGCGTTTGGAGAATTCGCAATCGATGAAAAGATGTTGAATGTTCTCGGAACCGTTGTGACAGAGGACACAGGTGTCAGTGGAATTTTGAAAATTACAACCTTTCTTGAATAAACTAGAGAGAGTGAGGATCTTGTCTTCTCCAGCTAGCCAGCAGAACATAGTGATTTTGCTAGGGTTACGACTCTTCCAAAAAAGGGGGTACAGTGGGCTGCGGGTTCCATCATCAATAAGATATTTATAGAAGGATTTAACGTGAAGGTGCCACTTTTTTCAAGGTTCCAATTAAGAGAATCATTCTGTGTGTGGGAACATTCAGGGATAATATCAAGAAGGGGAGATAGCGTGTCTTGCATGGCAGTATGAAATATGTGGTCTTTGTTATTAATAAATTGTGAGAATTTCCTGATTGTTATCCAAGGAGCTTTATAATCATTGAAAAGGTCAGGCCAGTGGTCTCTTAGTAGGATTCCTGCGTGATAGCGGTCAAACCAAAGATAGGTATTAGAGCCACTATTGATCTTTTTTGAAATACAAGATCGGAAGGAGGGAAGAGTAGAAGTCACATCCACCCAGAAAAAAGATTTATTTCTGGGTGGGTTGTGGAAAAGGATTCCGTTTATATCTCTAAAAGAGTAATTGGCATGAATAATTTTGGCCCAACCACAATTTGGGTTGCAAGAAAGTTTCCACCACCATTTTCCAAGTAAAGCATTGTTGAAGGTCTGAAGGTTAAGTATACCCCAACCACCCATATCTCGCGGTCTAGTAATCCTATTCCAGGCAATTAATCTGATTCCTTTGGGACCCAAGTCAGGGCATCTCCAGAGAAAATCTCTCCGAATTTTGTCAATTTCCTTGATCACCCATGCGGGGAACTTGAAAACCGACATCCAGTACACAGACGTAGAGGAGAGGACAGAGTTTACAAGAGTTAAACATCCACCAAGCGATAAATCGTTTGCTTTCCAGGAAGTAAACCTTGAGCGAACCATGCCCGTGATAATAGCCCAGTCATTCCGTCTAGGTCGTCGACCAGAGAGAGGAATACCTAAGTAAGTGATTGGAAGGCTGCTACGGGAACAGTTAAGGATTCTAGCAGAGGAGTGATGGGTTTGGAAGCCGTAGTTAGAGGAAAAGAGGCAGCTTTTAGAATAATTAATTGTCAAGCCAGAAGACCCCTCGTAAAGATACAATATAAGTTTAATGATTTTTAGGTCTTCATGTCCTCCAGTAGAAAAGATTAGGAGGTCATCAGCATATTGGAAGTGACAAATGCTATCAGCATGATTCAGAGGAACCCCAATCAAGACTTTGGATTTGAGTGCATGGAAGAACATAGCGCTTAAAACATCAATGACCAGGGCAAAGAGTAAAGGAGAAAGGGGATCACCTTGCCTTAGACCTCTTTTACAACGAATGTAACCCTGGGTAGTTCCATTGATAATGAATTGAGCCTTTGCAGTGCTGAGAATGGAGTTGACCCAGGAGAGCCATTTAGGTCTAAAGCCTCTTGCAGCTAGGATTTCAAGTAGGAAGTTCCAGTCTACTGAGTCAAAAGCTTTTGCGAAATCAACTTTAAAAATGTGACCAAGGCGTTTTCTTTTTTGAAGATTGAAAATGACTTCTTGAGAGCCAACAATATTGTCCACAATACATCTGCCCTTAATGAAACCAGATTGTGCATCGTCCACCAGTAAATTGATTACTGTACTAAAACGATTAGCAAGAATTTTGGAGATGATTTTACAGGTGGAATTGATAAGGCTGATTGGACGGAAATCCGCAACATTGGCAGGCATATTATTTTTAGCAATAAGAGCGATATGAATCCATTTAATACGCTCAAGATTAATGGTACACTCGTAGAAGTCTTCGCAAAGTTTGACAATTGAGGGTTGGAGTATGGTCCAGTGTTTTTGAAAAAAGAACATGGGGAAGCCATCCGGACCTGGTGATTTGTCGGGGTTGAGACCAAAAACTGCAAGTTTAATTTCTTTAGGAGTGAAAGGAATTTCAAGCTGTGAGAGATCAATTCTTTCCTTATGATTAAAAAGGATGTTCCAGTCAATGAGGAATCTATTTGGTAACGATGTGCCAAAGGCTGAGCGGTAGTGGTTTGTGAAGATTCTACCAATATGCTCATTACCAGTTATCCAATGATCCTCCTGAAGAATACTAGGGATAAGGTTTCTATTTCTCTTTCCGTTAGCAACATGGTGAAAGAATTTTGTGTTAGAGTCCCCTTCTCTAAGCCAAGTAATTCTAGAGCGTTGTTTCCAGTAAATTTTTTCCTGATTTAAAGTGGTGTAGAGTTCAGATCGGATTTGAGAAAGACGGTTAGACTCATCCTCAGATAATGGTCTGGTTTCTCCGATAATGTCAATGGAATGTAATTCAGACAGGAGACTAAATTTTAGAATCTTGGAAGCGCAAAAGGTGTTTTTGGACCAGGTGCGGAGATTGGATTTTAAATGAGCAAGTTTTTTGGATAAGATAAACGCTCCGTAGCCAACAGGATTAAGTTCTGACCACCAATCTTGAACAAGACTTGTGATGTCAGGATTGGTATACCAGAATTTTTCAAATTTGAAGAGTCTGGATCGCTTAAAGTGTGTTCCAAAATTGAGGCAGATAGGTGAATGATCTGAACCAAATCTGGGAGATCAAATTGGGTAGATCTGGGATATAAGGAATCCCAATCGTGAGAATAAAGGAATCTGTCGAGGTGGACCCAAATAGGGTTAGATTGTCCGTTAGTCCATGTGAATTTTCTCCCACTAATAGGTGGATCGATGAGATCAAGCTCACTTAGGAGGTTCTGGGATGTGATGATATCTCTAGGATTAGAGATGCCGTTATTTTTGTCTTCAAAGTAAAAGACTGTATTGAAGTCTCCACAGACGATCCAGGGAGTTGAAATGAGGTTTCTTAAAGTTCGGAGTTCATTCCAAAAATTTGATCTAATGGTTCTGGAGTTAGGCCCATAGACGCTAGAGCAGGTCCAGGTGGAGTTATCGAAACGATTTGTGAATCTGATGGTAATAGAAAAGGATCCCTTATGAAATAGGTTACCAATAAGAAGTGAGCTATTCCAGGCGAGGATAATTCCTCCTGCAGTGCCTTGAGCCGGGATAAATTCAAAAGAGTCAATACGTTTACCTCCAATTAATCTCCAGAGAGAACTATGAATGTTTTGGAGTTTAGATTCTTGGAAGCAAATAATGTCTGCTTTGGAATTTAAAATAACTTCTTTCACTAAGTGGCATTTAGAGGGTCTGCCTAGACCTCTGATATTCTAGTTTAATATAATCATAACGACAGATAATATCTAAGTAGGTCTCGAATGGGACCCAAGGGATACCGGGGATTTGGATTTCCTATTGTCTTCGAGAGATCGTATTTTGTCTAGGCATTTGTTTTTATGACTAGGGGAGCCTAGGAATTTAATGCCACAAGAGTTACTGTATTTAAGAATTTGAGCATCAGTCCAAGAAGAAAAAACTGAATTAAGAAGGGAGGGCATACCTTCTCGTGGATCTTCAGGGATTTTTTTTTTTGGAAGAGCGAGGAGGGAGAGGTACGAACCCAGCTTCTTCATTCCATCGTCCTGATGGTTTCATGGGTCTGTCACTTCTTCTGAGTTGTTTAGAGTCTGGGTGAAGATGTTTTGGAGTATCTTCCTTGGTACCAGAGATATCTGGTACAGGGACAGTTTGGAGATCGTTGTCTTCCTGTTCGATGCAGTTTTCATTAGGAAGTAGATCCTCATCATCCATGTCATGATCAAGAATATTCTCATCATCTCCCCAGTCAAGGAGTTCATCATCAGAGGGAATCTCCATTGGTGAGTTCAGGGGTGTGGGATCTTCTTGTTCATAGAATTTTCCTGAATTAATACTTGGCACCAGGGTCCAACCTCCATAAATGAAAATCCATTTATAGTCATCAGGGATAGGCAAGGTTGGGGGAAGATCTTGCAGGTGAATAGGAATACTTTCCTGCAATTGGAGCCCAGTGTAGATCCCTGTCCAAGATCTGTAATAGGGAGTGTATTGTGAGTTTCACTAGGCAAAGATGCCTTAACAATTGTGGATTTAAATAAATTAGAATGATGCTTATCTTGATGAATAAAATCTGCATCAAATGAATGATTAGTAGTGTGCTTATCACGAGGCAAAGCCATTTTTAAAGGTAGAAGTGTGTTGAGATCATGAGTGATCGAATCTTGAGGTATCTCATCAGATGGTTGGGAGGAATCTTGATCAGAGGACTGATCACGATGAGGATGCTTCTCTGCGGAGATATCATCTCGAGGCATCTCAGCATCTAAGGAATGATGCTCACGGGTTTTACAGGATTTTCGGGAAAGCATATCACGAGGCGGTTGAGTCAAATGCAAAGTTCCAAACCGGATGATAGAGTTCTCATCACGAGGCATTTGGATGGCCGTTGTTGGCCTCTCCATCACGTCTCCACTGCATGGCGACAGTGAATCGTGTCCCTCGGCTTGTTCACGAGGGACCGACGAAATCTCGGGAGTTCTCGTGGGCAACCGGTCATCAGGAGGGGGAAATTTTTCCCTGAGATCCGCAAGCAATGTTTCCTGTTGATTGTCCAAGGCTGGAGCAATACTCAACGGCCTTGCCGGGGGAAATATCGACGGGGGGAGGAACGATGGGAGCTTTGCCCTTATCGGATTTAGGGACATAAACAATGTTATTGGGTGGTGGTGCAGAGCGAAGATGGGTCGGAGGGTGAGTCGAGTGGCCTTGAATTATCTTGGAACGGAGAATGTGGACTCCATCGTCTTCAAGCTTAACTAAGAAGCTTCTGATGCCGACGTCCACCGTGATCTCCAACGGGAAGGAGATCGATGGTTTAAGCCTGACGAGGGTTCGCAGATGCTCCAGCGTCACATGTTCCTTCTTTTGGACGTAAATTAAATCGCCGATCGGCCGGAGTATATCAACAATAGAGTCCCAGTTCCAGCAGTGGAGAGGGAGGTTGGAGATCCTGATCCAGTTATAATTGCCGGCGGCCACCGCGTGAGAACCAAACTCGGCGGTCCAATGAGAGAGAGATACAGCAAGGTCCATAGATTGAGTTGAGAGTTAAAGGGCTCCTCTCCACGGCTATTGCTGCTTCTCTGTCGGAGGACATCGTGAGGATGAAGTCGTTGTTGAATGGGATGATGTGTTCATAGAGATCAGAGTTAAGGTACTGAGGAAGGGAATCATGAAGTGAACGAACGCATGCATTGCCTGAGACAACCCTAATTATCTCCATCTTCTTGAGCTCATCTTTCGATTTTAATATTGACTCAGATATAGGTGAGACGCGAAGAGAGGACTTATTGGTTTTCACAGGGATATGGAGGAGTGGTTTGAGTTCAGATGAGGAACCCTGAGCTTTGGAGTTAAAGGATGAGGTTTCCTGCGAGTAGATCTTAGAGCGAACTCTGGCTTTTATAAAATCTGGACGAAGGGGAGGGCAACGGTGAGGGCAACGGATGGCGAGGTGTCCAACGTCAGAACAGCGTTTACAGGTGAGCTGGAGTTGGCACTCCTCAACCTTGTGTCCGGTTCTCAAACATTTTGAGCAGGTTTCTGCGGAGTCCGGCGAGCGTCTCCTCTTTGTAGAAGCAGGGAGGAAGGAGGTGTATGAGCAACGTCTGCGTACGTTGTACCCTCTCTCACCGGAGAGGTCTTGAGGTGTTAATGGACCTGTAGATTATGGCTGCGCTGTGGAGCAGGGAGACTTTGAGGAGGGATGGGTTGATAGGTTTGAGAGGTGTTGGAACTAAAATTCCTGCGAGATCTGCCAGTAAAACCCCCGCAAGGTCCACCACGAGGATGACGGAAGCTACGAGAATTAGCATGTTGGCCGGCGAAGTTCTCTCGAGAGCTGCTGAGAAATCTCATGGCCGGGGTCACTGTTCACGCGAGGGATCACTAATTGTTTGTTGCTACATGTGACAAACAAATTAGTAATTTATTTAGTAATTTATAGAAACTGTATGATGTTGAATAAATTAGTAATTTATTTATTTAAAAAATATAAAAGATAAACCGGGCGTGATGCACGATGCCACGAGATGGAATCCCATGATCATTGGGTCAAGACCATCCATGTATTTCCGGGCTTGATGGATCTCGAAAAGTCAAACTAATATTAGCTTTTTTTTTAATTTTAAAATATTAAATTCTAAACTTATATTTATTTTATTCAATGTTTTATTTTGTTTCAAATATTTCCCATCCCATTTCAACTGGGATGCCACTATAAACCTAGTGGATCTTACTTCTGTACTTGTATTTTTAATATAAATTATAGTTTATTTTAATTTTTTTTCCAAATATATCCAAAGTTCTTGCAGCTTGATCCAAGCTGTTCTAGTGTTTTTTCACATAAATTATAGCTTATTCAATTTTTTTCTGTTAAGTCTGATAACGTGGATTAGCATTATATGACAAGCCATATAGTGACATGGCAAAAGAATGATGACGTGGATAGAGATGACTCATCAAAGGAAGAAGTGACTAGGATGATGATGTGGCAAAGGATGATGTCATGACGTGTGATAAAGATCAACGTGGAGATTTTATTTAGAGGGTTATGAAGATCAAGGTTGAAGATTTTACTTGGTAGATGTTCCTCTCATCAAAGTGATGTGATAATAAACTATTTTTGGAAAGTACATCAAGTCTATAGGATCTCTTCAATAAAGGTAAGTTTTATTTTAGGTATGATTGTCTATCCTTGGTAAAATCCGGGATGACAATTCATATCTTTGATAGAACTCCTTTTTAGAAAGATCTATTTAAAGAGAGAGGAATATTCTATCATTGGTAAGAATTCAAGATCATGAAGAAACTATTAAAAGACACAAGGTTTAGTTTGGTGTGAAACTATTTGAAGACACAAACTATTTGCATAAGATATGATTAAAGATTTGGAGATCCAAGCATGGATGATTGAAGATCATGCTTGAAGATATTGAAGGCTAAACTTGGATGAAGATGAGATCAAGTTTAGTAACAATATTTCATGTGCCAAAATAAGATCATTTGGAAGAACAAACTTGGGCCAAGTTTGGAAAGAAGATCAGGAGATCTTCGGTGGCTATCTTTGGTGAGATGGTCACGTGTGTCTTGGTGGGCACGTCCCTTGGGAGAGGGAGATCTTCTGAAGTAACATGAGGAAGGAAACAACTGCAGGCAGGAGGAGCTCGAGTCGAGTCAACTGCTACGAGACGGATTGAAGGAACCGGGAGGTTGAAGGTCACAGATTCGGGTGCATCTGGCTAGAACTCAGTCATGTTCAATAAGGTGGGCCATGTTGCAACAGGGTGTTGCAACATCTAACTTTGGAAGGTGTCCAAGTTAGGAAGCCGCAGAGAATTCTAAAAGAGGTAACTGTATTAGACGTCGGTGCGTCTATATAAGAAATCCAGCTCGAAGATTTAGAATGAGCCAACTATTGAGAGATTCTTCGGTGAGAGTTGAGTGTATGACCGTTCGGCAATCTAGAGAGGATATTCTTTGTATTGTGAGAGTGAGTAAGTGTTGTACTCCTTGTTCCTATAACTCTTTTAGTGGATTATTTCTCCGGGCCTGGCCCCCAGATATAGGTAAGGTTGTGTCGAACTGGGTTACCAATTTGCTTGTCTCCTTTCTCTTGTTTTGATTGTGTGTGTTTGTTTAATTCTTGAGTGAGAATTTGAGTGTCATAGCCCAACATACACCCACCGGAACCATCATTTTCAACTATATCCTTGCTCCTTGCAGTCGTGATACCACTGTTTCTTAATAAATGCCCACAACTTACTGGTTTATGTTATATATATATATATATATATATATATATAATTCAAAGTCAACTATGCAATTTAAATAGGGGTTGTGAGAAAAATATTAATTTAAAAAATTTATAAGGTTCTAAATGTAAAATATTATATAAACAATATATTATAAAATTAAGAAGAAAATCTAAAAAAAACACCATGAGCAAAAAAATACCATGTAAGCACCATGTATGATATATATATATATATATATTTTGCATATTTTGATAACTAATTTAAAAATACATATTTAAGTAAATATTTTAAAAAATGTAATTTTTTTTTTTAAAAAAGAAGCCTGCATTAGTACGTCTTGAGATCCTCAAGATCAGCTTTGGATGCTGTCACCGCCTGGTAGAGGATACGCATAATGCATTTCCTTGATGGATCTTGGAAAAATCAAACTAATATAATTAAACTATATATATATATATATTTATAATTTAAAAATATAAAATTGTACTCCTACTCGATCCGCTTCATAAATTTATCTGCAACTTTCTTGTAGAAGAAGAAGAAGAACAGGAACAAATTAATGGCTGAGGCTGCAGTGCGTTATGTAGTCCAGAGACTTGGTGATCTGATTGTGCAAGAAGGCACCAATTTGCGTGGAGTGAGAGGCGAAGTGGAGTGGTTGAAATGAGAACTGGAGAATGCAGATGCAAAGAAGAACAATGGAGATGATGAGAGGGTCAAGGACTGGGTCATAGAGATGAGAGACCTTGTCTTTTTAGGGGGAAGGAGCTCACAGAGCTATTTTATTAATAACAAAAGAAAGTTTACAAAGTCTTAAGAAACAAACCAAAGCTCAAAGGGCCAGAAAAACAGAACAAATAAGACAGAAATACAGAATAAGAATACAAGAACAGTAACAGGAAACAAACTAAAGAAAAACAATTAAAAAGAAAAAGAAAAGCCAGCAAGTTGGAAACCTCTCATGACCCAACGAGGGAGGTCTTTGCCATGATGAAAAGGAGTGAGAACATGGAGACTCCTACCATGGACCGCTAGATTAGAGGCAGGACTAAGCCAATCCATAGGTACCTGATGAATCCGAGGAGCACCTGCAAAGTTGATCGATTCTTGAACTGTCCGAGTCCACTGATTCACCCTCCAGTCCTTGTGATCTTGATTGTGATGCAGAACTTGAAAAATATTGGGCAATGAGGTGAAGATGTGATGGAGGTAGGGATGCTGAATGAGCACAACTTGAATGGAGACATGAAGAGCATGCAATCCAGCTACCGTGTGAGAATTAGCAACCAAAGAGCCAAAACCTACAATGGAGACTTGAAAATTAGCATTAGAAACAAAAAACCCAACCCCACATACCTCAGAATTGTGGTAATCGGCAATGGAGTAGAAAAGGAAGGGTTTGTCTGCATTAGAGAAGCTGTTAAGCAAAAGACGCCTTCCAAGTTGATGCGCATTAGACCTGGAGAATTCAGCAACTTGTGTAAAGTCTTTATGGACAATGAATGGATAATTAGGCACAGCATTATGGAAAATAACATTACAACGTTGTTTCCAAATGAACTATGCTATAGCAGCAATGATAGATTTGGTATACAAATTCAAATTAGAATCTGTGAGACATAAACCTGCAGTAAAGCCATTCAAGAATGTAATATTGATGCCCAACCATAAACCAACCTCCCTCCAAACAATCAGTGCTTTGGGAAAAAAGGCAAGAAGATGATCAGCACTCTCATTGACAAGGCCATAGAAGCAGGAAGAATTGTTAGGACCCAAGATTAATGTAGCGAAGATAATCAGACGTGGCAAGTTTGCCTTTTAAAGTAAGCCATATAAAATGCTGGACCCGAGGAGCCACCCAAAGATGCCAAATCTTGTTCCAACCAGACCAGAAGCATGTTCCATGATGATTTTTGTTAAAAAAGTAATATGTCATGGTAGAGATCTTATTGCTTTGAGACTTATGGGCCCAAATCCAATGGCAAGGGCCATTGGAGTCAATACAACCCAGTCTGTTAGTAATACAATCTAAATTGTCACCAAAGAGATCCCGCAGCTTTTGAAGATCCCAGTAATCATTCAATATGAAATTAGAAATACGAAGGACTTCAAAATCTAAGTTGGAGTTTAAATAAGTGGGTCTAAAGGCAAGAGGAGTATCCATGCACCAAGGGTCATATAAAAGAGGCGTATGAGAGGGATTAACTGAATTTAAAAACAATGAGGCTTTAAATCTGCTGCAGCATTACAGAGACCTTGCTTTTGAAGCTGAGGACATCATTGCCACTTTCATGTATTCCAAGCTCCGCAGACAACAACCTGGTTCATTGGTTTCATGAAGAGGTATGTTTTACAAACACCAATTTATTTATTTATCATTATGCATATATTTATATAAATCTTCTTTCTTTTTATTAATTTATTAATCTCGAAAAATAACAAGTTTCTTTTTACTTCTGAAAATAAGGAATTAAGTGTGTTGATACTAAAACCATTTTTGGATTTATTAAATGGTGTTTTTAGAATAAACATCTCATAAAGTTTTTAAATAAGATATTGGGCCATTATCAACCATTGGATAGCCCAATGATATGACACCAAAAGTGTAAGGAGGAGGTCATGGGTTCAAATCCCTCTCCCGACAGTACTGTTCTCCATACTATTCATACACTGTTTACCCAGGATTCTTATACAATTTTTATATTGTACATACACTGTACATCAGGGTTTTAGTACTGTTCGGCATTGTTTATATTCATAAAAAAGGTGCTTATCGTCTATTATTAAAAAAAAAAGTTATTGGGCTATTTTTCTTGGATGAAATGTCCTGCTAGATTTGCACATGGTACACATGATGGCCTATTCTCAATTTCTTTCCCACATTCTCATGAGTTTCTTGCTATTTTTACTCACATTTCTGGTGATTTGAGATATACAACTTTTATCTATTTATATAATTACCAAGCATCTGCCATTTCCTTATTTATTAAAACATAATGTAGAAAACCTTCGACAATCTTATCCAATTGTCTGGGAATGTTTGAAAGATTCATGAACTAAACACACACACACCCCTTTGTTAAAAAGCTTTGTGTATTGTTTTTTTTTATGAAAGTTTTAAATTTGAATTTTTTTAATCTAAGTATAAATTAACTAAAATTAATTGAAACTATAGGATAAGTAAGATAAATATCTCAATCAAACTTTTGAGTTCTTACATTTCTTTAAATTTTTTTATTAAAGGAAATTTGATTATAGATGCATTAAAAAATTGAAGCAGATTGATATAAGAAATAACAATGATTTTTCTCCAGGTATGTATTTATACCTGATGAATTAGTCAATAGACACAAGGTTCATGAGGATATTGAAGGGATAAAAACTAAGTTGTTAGAGCTATCTCAAAGTAGATTATTATACGGCATTGCCAACATTGGTGAAACAATTGGCACAACTAGTTACTACAGAAATCAACATGTGATCCTTATATTGCCCCAACTGAGTGATGAAATTGATATGGTTGGCTTTTGATGATGAGAAGAAAAGGATTGTGCAAGACTTGGTTGACATAAACAATACAAATCGATCAGTGATCTCTATAGTGGGTATCGGTGGTCTGGGAAAGACAACACTTGCTAAATCCTGTTTATAATGATCTTGAAGTCAAGAGAAGTTTTGATATATTTGCATGGATAATCATATCTCAAGAATATACCATCCATGAGGTTTTGAAGAGAATCTCATTAGAAGTTTCAGCAACTCCATCAACTGACACAATCCAAGACCTGTCAGTTGCTATTTATGAAAAATTGAAGAAAGGCAAGTACTTGATCATTCTTGATGATGCTTGGAAAGAAGATGTTTGGAATGCATTACTTACAGTTTTTCCAAATGTTAATAATAGAAGTAGAGTTGTTATCACTACTCGCAACACAAATGTTGCTAAGATTGCAAATCCTACTACCAAACCACATGTGTTGCGTTGCTTAGATGAAAAGGAGAGGTGGGAGTTGTTTCTTCGCAAGGTCTTCCCAAATCAAAAACATGTTGCCCAACATATTTGGTTGATTATGCTCACCTACTTGTTCAAAGGTGTGGGGGTCTACCAATAGCACTAGTAGTTCTTGGAGGACTTGTCTCAACTAAACCACAAACCAAAGATGCATGGCAGAAGTTGTTGAGAGCATGAAAGGGCAATTTGTGGAAGGTGGAGATAGGTGTTTGGAAATACTTGCATTGAGTTATAATGATTTGCCATATTACTTGAAGTCATGTTTTCTTTATTTTGGTTGTTTTAGAGAGGACATGAATATTCCTACGGAAACAGTAAATAGATTATGGTCAGCAGAAGGATTCTTACCAATACAAAATGGTAAAACGATAGAAGAATTTGGGTTTGATTTCCTGGTGGAGTTGGGACAACGATGTTTGATCCAAGTTACCATGCAGGAATATAATGATAGTGCAAAGTATTGCCGAATCCATGATCTCTTGCGTGACATGTGCATTTCAAAAGCCAAAGAGAACAAATTTCTTGAAATCTGCAAGAATAACGATGTACATTGTGCGACAATTCCAAATGCAGCCCGAAGACTGATCATATCTTATGAGATTGAGACTCTAAACTATTCTAACTCAAAGTTGCGGGTCTATTCTACGGGCATGAATATATTGGAGATCCTCAAGTTTTCAGAGCTCTGAAAGGACAGCTTGGCAGGTTTAAATTATTAAGAGTGCTTTTATTGCATACTCTGAATATGTCAAAATTCTCAAGTGAAATCAAATCATTAATTCATTTAAGATATCTTAACTTGTGTGGTGACTGTGATGTCGAGATGGAAGTTCCATCATGGATTGGTGATCTCCGCAATCTCCGGACTTTTATTGTAGCTGCTGAAAAATTAAAAAAGATATCAGATTCACTCTGGACAATTGGCAATATTCTGAGGCATATTTGTCTAACTACATCAACGGGCCCTCCAAATATGGGAAATAATGTACCAAAGAATTTGCAGACTTTAAAAATGGTAAAGGCTGGATCATGGATAGGGAATACACTTCCAAAGCTCACAAACCTATGCAAATTGAGGATATATGAAGTCGCTAATGATCATGCCGATGCCCTATCTTCATCACTCCGATCCAAAAATTGGGTCGTCTTGCCTTTTTATTCATAGAGGGAGATGAAATTCCTTTGAACATCATTACAGTCTTTTCCAATCAACACTACCTCAAGAAACTGTATCTTGGTGGAAGTATGAACCGCAAACAACTTCTACATAATGATGTATTTCCTCAACAACTAGTGCAACTAAATTTGATAAATTCTGGATTGGAGCAAGACCCAATGGCAACACTAGAGAAGCTGCCATGTCTCAAATATGTAGAACTCTGGCGTGACTCTTATAGAGGCAAATAGATGATATGTTCGGCAACAGGTTTCCCTCAACTGTTATTTTTGGAAATTGGGTGTCTTGATGAACTTGAGGAGTGGAAGATAGAGGAGAAGGCAATGTCATGCCTAAAGTCTTTGCGGATCCACGGATGTCATAGATTGAAGATGATTCCAGAAGGACTGAAGAATGTGCCATTTGATCAATGGACACTGGTTGGAATGCCTGAAGAATTAAAAACTAGGATGAAGAAGAAAACAGGAGAAGACTGTTACAAGATACAACATGTGCCCAAAATCTCCATTAGAAGATATTAAAAGTGAGTTCCTTTTTTAAATTATTTGGTATAACTTTGATTTTTGCTATATATGAGGTTTCCATTTCATCTTAATTAGAATTAACTCTCTCATGATCTTGATATTTCAGCATATGAAGGACAATGGATAATATGTTCAATTGTTAGCTGCCTTCAAAAGGTAACTCTTTATATGTTAATTAAATTTTATTTATCATGTTTTGTTATCAAGTAATTATCAAAATATCAAAAAACAAAAATACCATACATGGATTTGTATAGGGCTGCCTGACTGAGGAGTGCTTTTGGACTTCAAAGGAGCTCCATATTAAGTCAGCAAGCAAGGAAGGCTGGGTGAAGCTTCTTTTATATATATATATATATATATATGAACTCTACTTCAATTGATGTTTGTGTGGATGTTTGTGATTTTAATCATGTAATGTTATATGGGTTTGATACTTTGTGGTTATATGCCCATAAATGTGTGTGTATTTGTGATTTTTTATTATCACGTAATTGTGTTTGATACTTTGTCATTTTTATATCTATTTAAGTGTGTGACAATGCATCCTGCTATTACTATTATGACAATGTATAATTATTGTTTCCTTAAATTCTAATACAATGATGTATTTATTTATTTATCTTTTTTTTAGCAATGTATAATGTACAGTGTTGTCTAATATCAGAATTAACGTAACATGATAATTTTTTCTAATTAACTCTCATTTCAAATTTTCCAACGCAATAATGGATGTTGAAAGAAGATAATTTTCAATCATTCATCTCAAAATTTTATAATATGTTTCATAAATTAATTTTTCATTTATTACAAAATTCACATATATAACAAAGGGTTACAACTCATTATCAAGCATGGGAGATTTGATCAGATTAACCAACGAATTGTACTAAAATCAAAATATGTATTTTTGAAGGTAAATAAGATGTTTTTTTTTATCACAGTTTATATATATATATATATATATATGAAATCAATATATATATATAATTATTAATACCATCGTCACATATCATCAAGGTATTCAGACCCAGTTCGGGCATTGATTTGACCAAACTCAAGGGTCAGGAGTCTATGTGTTTGACGAGGTCAAACTGAGATAAAAATAGAGTCAATAATAAAATATTATAAAAATATATTATAATAATTAATAATAATAAAATATTAATAGTGGTTTCCTAGTGGTTGACCAAACTCAAGGGCATTGACTAGTTTACAAATAGGAACAAAAGCATAACCTAGTGGTTTCCTACTTTGCTTGAGTTTTCGGAGGTCTCGAGTTCGAAACCTCTCAGGCACAATGCAAAAAAAAAAGGTGCTTGTCACCAATTTTTCAAAATAAATAAATAAATAAATTACATAACTTACCCGATCTCATTAATGAATTTTTGTTTTTATTTTTTTTATTTAGTTGCAATATTTTTATTTTTATAATTTATAATGAAATTACACTCATATATTATTTTATTTTCATGGATAATATGAAATATTTATAAAGTATTTATCATAACATATTATTGAAATTTTATTTTTTTAAATATGATTTAGTTAATTTTTGTTGTTGTATTTATGAAATATATAATATTTTTTTATTTCTATTTATTGATTATAAATTGAAAATTAATATTAATGAGTATATATGTTTTTTCGGTTTTAATGAAAAATAATAGTATTAAGTATTGTCAAAAATAAATCCTAGCATTATGACTCGGTTGACCCATCCAAGTCAGCCGGTTCACGATCAAACAGGCCTGTCCACCGGCTTAGCACCTAATTTTTTCATGCTCAGTTCAATGAGGTATGCCCAGACCGG
Organism: Dioscorea cayenensis subsp. rotundata; assembly: GCF_009730915.1. NCBI lineage: Eukaryota > Viridiplantae > Streptophyta > Magnoliopsida > Dioscoreales > Dioscoreaceae > Dioscorea > Dioscorea cayenensis. The sequence continues at coordinate 1,996,161 of NC_052473.1, forward strand.
CCATGTATAATAGTACAAAGACAAGCATCAATTAACAAACTACACCAAAATATACCAGGAGTAAAAAGAGTAACTTTTACTTATAAATTTAAATTTTAAAAAAATTCATTTAAAAACGATGGTGATTGGATGACCATCCGATCGAAAACTGCTTGAAACGTGGAGGGTTCCGATTTATTTATGCTTTTTGACGTGGCCAACTGGTGCTTAAGTATCGCGTGAGAAGCACGTGGTGTGCTTTGCACGTGACACTAGATAATAAGTCTTTTAATTTGGACCCATGAACCTTAAAATTAAGGCCAATTAATGACTAAAGCATTTAAACAAAAAGCCTCTTTTGATGATGAAAAGGGTTGTCGAGTATATATATATACAATTTTATGTGAAAAATTTAATATATTCAAATGACTTGTATACCCCATGTTGAAGTGGGTAATTACTAATGTGCCATTGTAGACTAGACCTGTCCAAGGGCCGGGTTACCCGCCCAAACCTGAAAGCCCGCCCGAAAAATGGGAGAGCTTAGACAAATATATAAGGCCCGATGTCGGGACCTTGGACAAAAAAAAAGCCCATTTTAAAAACGGGCCGGCCCAGCCCAACCCGAATTATAAAATATATTTATTAATTAATTTTGTATGTATATACTTATATATATAATGGTTTGAATTGCCATTATTTATTAATTAGTTTTCTATATACTTATATAATATAATATATATTTATTGTTGATTATCATTGATTATAATGATTTGAATTTAAGTTGTTCTAGTTGAATAAATATTTGCATTTGGTATTTTAATTTTTAAGTGTTTTGTAGAATAATATTTGGTCATATTCACATATTAATATTATTGTTAATTTTACTTTATAATTTAAATATTATTTGATGAAAAACCTATTTGGGCGAGCTTGGGCTGGTCTTGGGTAGAGGTCATTAAATTTGGGCGGGCTCTGGCAAGAGTTAAGGCCCAGATTTCCAGGCCGCGCTTGGACAAGTTTAAAATTTAGTAATTATGGACGAAGCCTGGCTCAAACTTGGCCCGACCCGCCTCATGGTCAAGTCTATTGTAGACGTTGTATTTGCCAATACGCCATTCTTTTTCCTATTAATTTGAAAAACCTATTAAAATATTTATTTATCTTAAAGTTTTAATTTTTTCCCCTAGATGGATGAAGAAAAAAGAGTGAAGGTCCTTTTGGTCTTTTTATTAAAAAGTTAATTAGTTTTTGAGAATAAAAATAAATAAGTTAAAACCATGCTTAATGCACATGTTTATATGAGTGCGCAATTGAAAGGCCTTTTATTAAAACTACCCTAAAATCGAATTTATGTGATTTAGAAAATAATAACAAATAATGTTAGAGATTTAAATAATAAGTCATGCATATAACATTGTTGCCATTTATCATTTAATTGAGAGTTTAATATCTACATTTAACTATTTTAAAATTAATATACAAAATAATTTTAATATTTATTAAAGTATTGCACCCATAGGAAGATTTGCACAAATGAAGGTCAATCTGTTTTAGGTCCTAAAAAATAAAGCTTCATATTATTATTATTATTATTATTATTACTATAATAATAATAATAATAAATTTATCTATAAATTATATATATAAACAAGTTATATCAAATTAAATAGACTAGATTTTAATTACATTCCAAGTGAGAAATAAACTCTCCTTAATTATAGCTAGTTATTTTAAAACTATACTCCTAATAGTTAATTAGAAACCTAAAAGGCTAAATATTGGTTATATTTACTATCTAAAAATTATGCAATGATATACTATTATTGCAACTTGTCGGAACAAATATTTTATCATTAAATATTTCCTTGACTTGAGCTTTTTTTGGGAAAGAGGAGCGGGGAGAACCCACTAGAGACCCAGGGACGTGCACAAGTCTTGGTGGAACAAGTGGGGACGGGGCCGCGCTCACGTGGGCGCTGGAACCACCCGTACACAATCACTATTCACAACTCCCAGAAATGTGCCCTCAACCGAGAATCGAACTCTCACCACTCGGTGAGAGCTCTATCGGCGACCCGTGTACCAATAGACCCGAAGATCGTTGGCTACTTGAGTTAAAAGTATATTTTTCAAAATCATACTAAATAAATAGCAAGAGTAACAAACTCGAAATAATCAATCAACAACTAAATCAAAAATAAAATAATAATGCAAAACATAATGACAAATATCTATATGAAAAATGTTAAAACTATTGATTTGAGTAGAAGATTTTACTAGCCTTCTTGGAAGAGATTGCAAATGCTAGATATAATAAGTACTTCTCAATAACCTCAAGCTACTTATTAACAAGAGATGGGCAAAAGTATTTATAGGCTTGATTAAAAAAAAACTCTAATCTTAATTGAATTCAAAAGTTTAATCATAATGCTCTTAAAACACTAACTCTTAATTGGACATAAGCAATAGTTTTGATAGAGCTCAAATCAAACTCAATATAAACCAATTGAAGATGTAACTCCTTTGTCAATTTGAATTATTAAAAAAGAAGAAGAAGAAGAATGCATCAAAACTTATAAAGAGATTTTTCATTTGATTCACCAACAAACTTCAATCACTTTCCAAACTCTTTAATGGCTTCTATTTTTAATATTGAAGATCTCTCTTTTGGCCTGACTTAATATTAGTCTTAAAAGCTTCATCTTTGCCTAATCAATCTTCTTGTATTTTATTTTAAGTTAAACAAATTAACAAGTTATTTAGTTCAAAAGCAATGAATATTTTTATTCGTTTTTTTATCTCCTCTCAAAGAAATTTAGAAGATTGGTTGTATTTGAAGATTAAAGGTATGATCTTGCTTTCACTAATTGATAAAAGTTTGATGAAAGTATAATTGATTCTTTTATTCACATTTTTTGATACAAATTATCAGTTTACTTTTCTAAATAAGCTTTCAATAATATTATATATATATAAACCAATAAAATATGATAGCGATATGAATTTTGAAAATTGTTTGCATACCATAATATAAAGGTGGATATTTGTGCCAATGATCTTTTGGTTTATTAACACTAGATCTCTTGTGTAAGGTGTTCACGCTCTACCAAAGACGCGGGGTCAAACTTTAGCCTGATAGTAAATCATAAGTTAACTTTAATTGTTTTAATTGTTATTAAAAAGGGTAAATTACAAAATTAGTCACTAAACTATCCACCAGTTCCTATTTTGGTCACTAAAGAAAAAAAAATTCTATTTTGGTCACTAAACTTATAAATTGCTTTCAATTTGGTCACTGACGCCAACGCCGTTAACGGCGATCTGACGTGGTTTAGCCATGTCAGCAAACTTCACCACGTCAGCACAGCAATTAAAAAACCTATCTTCCTTACTTTCTTCTTCTTTCTTCTTCCTTTCCCTCTCTCAAAACCCCAAACATGTTCAACATCCCACATCCATCACCAATGCAACAGCAAACTCTCCATCTCCATCTCCTCCTCCTCCTCTTCCTCTTTCTCTCCTTCCCCTTCATTCACATGCAGCACATGCACATGCACATGCAATTCCATGACATAACCCTCCATCAACTCACTACCCCATCTCCACCTTCTTCTTCTTCTTCTTCTTCACCTCCTCCTCACTCTCTCCCTCTCCTCTCTTGACACCACCTCCATCTCACCACCATCACCAACCATTCCCATTCCCTTAACTCTCTCCTCCTCTGCGACTAACTCTGTGTCTCCTCCCTAACTCATCTCCTCTCCTCCTACCACCTTTCTGAGTTCTCCTTCTCCATAACTTCCGGCCTCAACCTTGGCTCCGGTGAATTCTTCATCCGCACTGGCGTCGGTTCCCTTCCTCGTCCTCAATACCTCATCCTCGACTCCAGCAGCGACGTTCTCTAGCTTCAATGTCTTCCATGCTCCCAATGCTACTCCCAATCCGACCCATGGTAAAATAAAAAGAGAAGAACAGTACTTTACCGGCTGCATGATGCCATGTCAAGAGGAAGAACAGAGTTAGCCTTGTTAACATGGTTAACAGTATTTAAAAGAGAAAGGGAAAGGAAGAAGAAAGAAGAAAAAAGAAAATAAGGAAGACAGGTTTTTTTAATTCGTTTGTCTTGACGTGGTGAAGTTCTTGACATGGCTAAGCTCACGTCGGATAGCTAGATCTAGGCGTTAGGCGTCGATGATCAAAATTGAAAAGCAATTTATAAGTTTAGTGACCAAAATAGAATTTTTTTTTCTTTAGTGACCAAAATAGGAACTGGTGAATAGTTTAGTGACTAATTTTGTAATTTACCCTATTAAAAATAATTAAATGTCTAAGTATTTCTACCACCTTGCTAATAAAAACATAAAAATATATCACGTATGGCCGCCCCAATCCTGCAATCCGTACTGCCACATGTTGAAGAATGATTGGTGGATTCAAATTAAAGTTAGCGCCCAAAGACTCCAAGATTTGAATTAAATCACGGGCCGCACCGTTATATAATAATAAAAAAACAATGAGGCTATCATTGGAGTGGCATCCAAGTAACTTTACTGGTGAATGGCGGGCCCTATAACCCATTTATTAACAAGGGAAGCTACAAGGCGTTGTCTGATGGAAGATTTACATGAAGGAAACCGTAGAGAGGAAGAATAATAAAGATATAAACCCCCAAGGTGAACCAAACAAATCAACAAAATGGCGAAAGAGAAAATCATGGCAGTGTATTTATTGTTCTTGAGATGCGGTCCAAGTATTCTTCTTAATTGTATCCATGGCATCTGTCTTGCAGAAGCCATTGAAGATAACCCGCAGTCATGGTTGGAATACGCAAATGCATTACAAAAACAGGAAGAATCAGTATACCGCATGCTCCGAGTAATAGCAAGCTCAAATAAACATGAGGTAGACGTGACCAAAGCATATACGATGGTAGAGAAAGGTGGTAGAAAAATAGCATTTAAAAATGAATTAGGTAGCATCGGTATATCAAAAGGAGCAAAAGGAGCAGTACAAACCGGTTAGTAAAAAAATTGGGAAGCTTGAGTTAAGAAGATGCATCAGGAGAGAAGCCAGGCTGAAGTAACCTAATGTGCATTAAAAATATAAAGGTGTAAATATGGGAGTATTATGTATTGTAAGGAAGTAGTATAATAATGTAATAATAATGCATCTTATTTATGAGTGTTAAATGTTATACATAGAATAAAAAATGAAAAGAACATAGAACGAAATATGTAATCCAAGTAAATATAAATTAAATTGAACATGTGTGGAATTTTCTACATCAATGATATAACGCGAGAGCTAGCGAACAAAATGAACAACAACCCAAATGACAGAATTAATTGAAATAACACCGAAACTATGTAAAAACCACATTACATGACAACGAAACAAATGAAGGAAATTAGCGCTCAAAGGTTGGAGGTTTGTCCAGATGGTGAAAAATAGCCAACACTTGTGTAACCCCAAGGACATCCGTAGATTGTAGTTGAAATGTACGTCAATTGTAATGCGGTCCCAATTGTGTAGAAACGGCCTGTTGATATACTCCACCACACAGAAATACAAAGGATTTACCAAATCCCAAAAAAAAAAATCCAGTATTAGCTTGTTCCTCCATGATAAGATCGGCGATTCAGTAATCCATGAATAATGAAGTAAAAGAACAAAGAGAGATAGCAAGGACAGTCAGATGGAAGAAATAATATTGTTACTAGCAGGGGTGTATAGCGAGTGACAGAGTGGAGATATGATGAATTTAAACTGTGCATATTTTAATGTCCAATCACATAAAGAGATATTGTCTTCTTTATCTAGGTAGGCTATATAATTGGAATCATGTCCCTGCTTGCATATGACAATTGATGGAATACCACCTTTAATTCAAACTTGTTTAGCATATTTACAATTAGTTTGCCAATCACACTGAGTGCCAATCAATTCTTTCCAGTGTTTCAACCTTAGATAATGTGGTGAAACTTCATCAATCATGTTGTACAAAACATCATTCCGAAATGTGACTAGATTAAAGTCCAGATGGCCACAGATATAATTGTGGGTGCCTAGAGACCTGGCCCATGCCATCTTACCGGTATGACTCTGTCCTTCAAGGACAAGGCTTGTTGCCCAATAAATGCCAATTTTCATGTGTATTATATTAGCAGCATTTATAAATTACCATCATTTATATTGTTACATTTTTAATTTGTTAAGTTTTGTTTACAAAATTACAAATTTTAAATATATCCCTTTATCGTAAATGATAAGGAGTTTTAGTAGCATGTAAAAAAATAAAACAAAACTCACATACGTATTTATTAAAATTAAAATTAAAATAAATTTTAATTTTTATTAAATAAATTAGAGATTTTACTCTAAAATTTAGCTTTAGGTCTCAACTTAGCTTAAGCCACCCTTATTTGCAGCTCCTGATGTCAAAAGGCAGAAGCTAGACAACTCGATCCCCGCCATAAAGAGGAGTATATAGTTCGCAGGGACTTCCAAGCATGATGAGTGAGACCCTGATAAAGGCCCCCACGTCATCACATGTTAGTGCATAGTCCTATCCCCATAGGCAGATTTAGAGGGCGACTGCTTGGGGCGTGCTCATGCACCGCCTTGCCCATGAATATATATATATATATATATATATGTTATTAAAATATTAATAATTATAATTCATATGAAAAGTAATACTCTTTATTTATTTTTCAAAATTTTACCGACAATATTTAAAATAAATTAAATAAAAATAATAACATTAATATATTAAAAAATTGATGTTGGGTGACAATAATAAATAATATGGTTTACAATCTTCAAATTATTTTGTATTAAAATTTTATATTTAGATATATTTTTTTATTAAACTTATCAATGCATAATTATCAATTTTTAGTATATTAATATTAAAAATAGTAATAATAATATAAATAAAAATAAAACCCTAAAAAATGCAATAGCTATCTCAAAATCTCTAAAAAAAAAATCATTGCAGTTTGTTAGTTTTCTCTTTTTGCTTAATCTCTTCCGAGTTTATATTTTTTACTTTATGGACTTAGTTATGTATTTTTTCTTTTTTTATATCTAATTTAATTTATTTAATTTTGTGTGATTATTTGTTGTCTAAAAATATTTGATATTATTATTTTGTTAATTTAGTGTTTAACTGTTAGTTGACTTATTTGCTAATTATGTAGATATGATAGGTTTTTTTACATTTAAACCAAAATTTTTAGATAGATGTGTATTTTATATTTTTGAAATATTTATTATTATCATCTCAAGTTTGAATTGATAACATTATTTAATATTTATAAATTTTTTATAAATTTTTAAAATTTGAATTTAGCCCCCCCTCTTTCTAAATTTTGTCTCTAGTTACGCCACCACTTGTACCCTTCTATGATACCATGGGAAGAGATCCTCTCTATCCTTACAAGTCTTTCTATTTATTTTCCAACTTTTCTTTTGATGCATCGACCAATAGTGGACTATGTTATATTTTTTTTCTTTTATATTGCATGTATTAACTCTTATCTGTACTTTGACCATTTTTCAATTTTAATGGCTTATCCTATTTATAAAAAAACACACACACATACCCACTTTATTTACACATCAATCATGTATGAGAAACAAGTCAAATCTTTGACCTCAGCATTAAAATAAAATACTTTAACCATTCGGCTATTAGGATGCTGGCTTTTCCATAAATTTTTATTTCAATAGTATTTCTAACAAATAAAGGTTTCCTTATAAAGTTACTTAGTCCTAAATATAACTGCAATTTGCTGTCATAAATTTGAAAATTTTCATCATACATACATATATATATTTATATATCTTTAGTTAATTTATTATCATATGAATTTGTTAATTTTTGCTCGTAATAAAACCTCACAATATAATTTGTATTTATAGAAGGGTTGCAAGTATGTGTGTACTTTTTGATCCATCATTCATTACTTTGTAGATTATGCTCCATTCAAAATGATATCGACTATTACATGTTTTCTATCTGTCATTATGAGTAAATTTTATTTCTGAGTAGTGTAATTTATAGAAACATGGTGTCCAAGTGATTATTAATGTCCCAATGCTTCAAAAGGCCTTGTTTCATATTTAATGATTTTAACCACAATTTAGTGTGGTTCATTTTTGAACTGACCCAGAGTTGAATCCTTGAGTCTACAATACTATTGCAATACTCTACACATAATGTAAAAATATGATATAAATACTATAGTAATACTATTTATTCATTATTCACGGATCCCATATGGAAGGATTTCATTAATCCATCTTCAGGGTTGCATGACAGATGAGATTATCTGATTCATGAAAATCTTTTGGGCGTGCACATGATAGAATTCTAATTACCTTATATGATGTCCGGTCTAGTTAGTAAATCTCTACAGGTTTGATAAGCCATTGTAACTGGTGCATTTTTGTACCTACTTGTCCTTTTGACAATCTTTATATATATGTATATATAATGATTTTAATCTATTTCCCTCTTTTTTTAATTTATTAAAAAGTGAATAAATCTCATTAATAAAATATAAGAAGTTAAAAACACATAATAAAAAAAAAAAGTTTAACCTAAAATGAAATGCAACACACATGGTTATGGATTAATATTAGAAGTCAAGAATCAGTTTCACATAAAAACTGCATTTATTTTCAAAACAACTTCTTGTACCATCAGACCAAGAGCTTGCAGTAGCATGGTTATGGATTAGGGATGTCTACGGAACCGGGATTCACCGGAGATGCATTCCCCAACTCCAGCCCCAAACCCGAATATGGAGAATTTTTTTCCGTCCCCTATCCCCCGCTAAGATTTTCCAGATTCGGGGATTCCCGGACCCCGATTAATTTAATTTAATAAATTATTTATTAAATATAAAAATATTTAATATTTTTAAAAATATTCTTTACCATTGAATTTAAATAAGAAATATCTTCTATTTCACAAAATTAAATTGCAAATATTACTATAACTAGGATAACATTACCATAACTAGGATTTCCTGTTTTGTGTTTTGAAATATGTGCTTACTGTTGGAATTGAGGCAATTATATAGTCACTTGTTTGAATCTGAATGTGTGTTTAACACTTTCACATATACGGTATCATATGCTATGTGTTTTGAAATTAAATCCCTTATTTGGGAGAGGATAAGTTATATCCATTGTATTTATCTTCAACACTTCTTACCCTTATGACATTTTTGAGAACACAAATCTCAATTTGTATTGTTAACATATTTCTCAAATCTTTCGAGCCAGTGTAAGCTAGTGGATGCGGGATCCCAGATCCATTCATTTTTTATTAGCACATGATGGTAGAGACTTGATCTAGCAAAAATGTAAGCCAGCGTGGGAACGTGGGCGAAATGACTCATCCGGTAAGGCTAGGTGCAGTGGAACCAACTCAAGGGGTCACAGAAGAAGCCTCGCTTGATAAATGGATTTGGATCAAGACACGACCAGCTTGACTCGTGGACTACGTGGGATGATCACATGACAGACAGAGAGTCGTGGGAGCATGGTACGCTGGAGACGTGGGATGTTATGCTATGTAGTGCTGTCAGAGATCGAGGAATTCCTGGGTTTGTTGGTGGCCCAACATTTGTTGTTGTCGTTTTTAGTTTGTTTGGGGATATAGGCAGGGTCTCTTTAGTTTGTTTTAGGGATATAAGCAGGGTTGGTGGTATTATAATGGCATTCAATGAATTATTGGAACTCTTAGGTGATGTTTGTTTGCAATAAATGGAATTGATGAGGAATGAGATAGGAATAAGAATGAGGAGGAATGGATTACGAATTGAAGGAAAACTGTGTTTGGTTAGAGGGTATGAGAGAGTAATTCATTGGGAATATGAAAAGTAAAAGAGAAAATTTGTTCTCGGAGCTCACACCTTACCTCCCCACCATTGTTCTCGGAGCTCACACCGGCTTGAACTGGGCTTTATTTGGTATGACTGAGAGGGTCGTATCAAATAGGCCAAAAAAACTTACATTTTGATTGGCAAATGACCGATGTAGACATGTTGAGTTCACTATGATATAGTGCCTACACGGCTACACCATCTTTGTTAGTTGTTTCACTTGAACTTAGTTGCTTTTATCACTAATTCTGTACCAGATTGAATGCTTGATTTGATGTTGTACGCCTTATATTTTCTTGTGTTTTACCACCAGTTTCTTGATGAAGGAATTGAAGTATTTGGGAAATTATTAAATAGACTTCAATCTTTCGTAGAAAAAACATATCCACTATAAGCAGGTGATCGAAAGGTGGATTATAAGAGGAGAAGAATCTTCCAAGCATACGCTTCCTCACGGGTGCACTTCTTTTCATCATGTCTGTCTCGATTGAGGATGAGTACAATGCTGAGAAAATGAGTGTCATTGATGCATTCTGACAAATTCTCATTTTAGAAGAGCTTCTTCCTTCTAGACATGATGATTATCACACCAGGCTTAGGTGCTTCTTTTTCTCGAGCTTCTTAAGTAATAAATTAGAGAAAAAAAATGATTATATAATAATATGTTTATTTGTGACCAAATATATTTTTTAATGGAAATTAGTTTGATATCGAGAAAATAAAGCAAATGTGGGATGATATGCTTAAATGGAGGATTTGGTGCCTATACTGTCCTCAAGGTACTTAAAATCGGCATAACAATAACAAGAATAAAACACTAGTCATGAATGAGAGTTTTGCTAATTTGATGTTGTTTGATTGTGATACAGGACTTTGAGTTTAGTGAAATCGATCAAGTCCTAGAACACTATCCGCAAGGTCATCATGGAGTGGATAAAGAAGGTACACCTATTTATATTAAAAGACTGGGACAGATTATAATACTACAAGAAAAATCCTATATCGGCACAGAAAATTGGCATGGAAATGACTTTGACACCGTATTTGGCACCGAAAAATAACCGTAAAAAAAATCTTGTCAAAAACTGTACCAAATATTGTGAAAAAAGTAAAATATATAAAATAGTGCTAAAAATGTTAAATACCAAACTAATAAAACGTGTCAAAACCATAGCAAATATGGATCCAAAGTCTGTGCCAAAAATTAATAGCAATGTTTGGCACAATAGGAAAAAACCGTGGCAAAAACAGTAACAAAGTTTGGCACTATCATAAAAAAAAACTATCTCAAAATATATTTGTTACCATTGCTATAAGCACGACTATTTTTTGTATGTGAAATATAGTGCCAAAATCATATTGGCATAGTTTTTAAGCTTTATTTCCGTGCTAATTTTATTGTGCCAAATTAGAGGAATTATTAAAATATAAAAAAGCTTTACATTTATCACAGAATTAGCATATATAACAAAGCTTTACATCCATAATTTGCATTTACATTCACAGAACATATACATAAATTCATATAAAGACGTAAAATATAGAACATCACCCGCTTTTTATCAAACATTAATTCATGACTAGGATCAATTGGTACAAGATACAACATCTCCTTTTGATATTATTAAGTGATTTCGTTTAATTATTTGGTGCAACTTTGATTTCTGCTATTACCTTTCCATTTCATCTTAGAGTTGACTCTCATCTTCATCTTCATATTTCAGCATTAAGCAATGGACACTTATTCGATTGCTAGCTGCCTTATGGGTAAGTCTTCATAGTTATTTTATTAATTTTTGGTCAATATGTTTTGTTATCAAGGAATTTTCAAAATATCAAGAAAAAAAATGTATTTATATATATAGGGGTTGGTGAGTACCTCTTTTGGACTTCGCAGAAGCTTCAGATTAAGAACAAAGTTGCAGAAGCTTCAGATTAAGAACAAAGGAATAGTCATCCATGAAGTTTCTTCTAAACTCTATTTTATGTTTACATGAAGGTTATACGATTTTATTTATGTAATTAATGTGATTAGCTTTGGTATTTTGTACTCAATTATCCAAATACATGTGATTTTATTCTTGATTTATCCAATGGGCGCATGACACATTTGCACGGCCAGTCAGCATGTCAGTACCCGCTGGCACCTCCGTTTCGCAAGTGACTTGTAAGGTAACTAGACATGGCCACGGTTCAGGAACTGCCGGTTACAGTTCCTAAACAGCCGGTTCCGGTTCCAAAAAACTTTGAACCGGAACCGAACCGCCTAGGCAAGTTCTTTGTGGTTTGGTTCCGGTTCGGTTTCAGTTCTAGTTCTAGCGGTTCGGTTCAACAGTTTCGGTTTGACGGTTCAAATGGTTCGGGCTATTTTTTTGGCTATGCCATTCACCTCCACAGTCCGATGAGCGAAGAAAGTCACAGCGATTCCATCCCGTCTCAGAAGGAACTCCTTAGAAATCAGAATGATCGGAGACAACAACCATGATCGCCTTCTCTATCATGTCAAAGATATCCAAAATCGAGTTATGGAAGAACCGTCTCCCGTAATCCATCGAAGATGAACTCCCAGCTATCTCACTGCAGCTCGAGCTTGTTCCTCCCCACCTTCTCCACCATCAGGTATGGCTTCCACATCTGTAGATTGATCCGGCCCGCCGCCCTCATAGAGATCTAGGATTAGGATTTCATCAAAGGGGATTTAGGATTTTCAACTCTTTAAGAGAGGGCCTGCGAGAACAAATCAACAAAATAAAAACTTAATCAATTGGTTTAATTCAAGTGTTTAGACCTAACCTAATCAGACAATTCACACGACTCGAAATTTTAAATGGTCAAACCTAATCAGGTATCATAAGTCATAACATTATTTTATATAATATAATAATATATATATAACTAAGTAATTTGATATTTTGAATCTTTTGATTCAAGTGGAACCGACGGTTTGAATCGACAATTTGAACCGCCGGTTGAACTGCCGGTTCCACGGTTTTTAAATTTTGAAACTGGAACCGAACTTTATATGAAGGTTCATGTTCCGGTTTTAGGACGGTTCCGGTTTATGGCAGTTCAGTTCCGGTTTGATTCCACAGTTTCGGTTCAAAATGGCCAAGTCTAAGGGTAACACCCTTCGAACCAGTGGGTATTTCATTGTTCCCAGCATGACCTTGGGTTTCATTGACGGCATTATGACCCGCCGGTTATCGGTGGTCTTACGCTAATGAGCAATTATGATATACCAGGCTCAAATAAAAGAACAACAAAAAACAATTCAATAGATGTGGAATACAATTTATTTATTTATCATTGTGCATAATTTTTTTATTAATTTATAACTATTTATTCAAAATAACTCATTTCTTTTTTGTTTACTTCTGAAAATAAGGAATTAACTGTGTTGATACTAAAACCCAGTTTGAATTTATTCTTTTTTTTCTTAAAAGAGCACTTAACTAATTATGAAATATGTGTTTCTGGAGCAAAATACCATGTTTAGGGTAATTTTTCTAAAAATAGAAAACAAATAACCCTAAAAACAATATTTTGATGGTTTTTTTTCTCATATAGGAAAGGAGATTGGTGATTCTCTAAAATGAACTTTTAAGGTGTAAAACAAGACATTTTGATGTAGGCGATATATATATATATACATCAAAGTTTGATTTTAGTTGTATCTTAGGATATAGTTCGAAGTTAGACTCAAGAACCATTCGAAAAGGTAATTGTTAAGGGGATTATTCTTTTGATATTCTAATAAAGTTTTGTTATAGAGAATGTTTTACCATCATCTCCGCTAGGTCACACCGGGATCAAATTTTTATGTCCAAAATTTCTTTTTAAAAAAATAAGTTTTCCCGTTCATATCTTTGTGACATTTTTCTCCAATTTGTTTAGAGATCCCAATTTCCTCAATCAAAATTCTATTGAGATTCTATTGCCATATAAGTATATAACTATTAAAAATCCACTTGGATAAGCATCAGAAAATTGCTTTTTAAAAACTTAATAGAAGTTCATTAGTTAAAATACGTACTTTTAAAGTTAAGCTCATCATGTTGAAGCCTAATTGTTAATCATAAGTTAACTTTAATTGCTTTAATTGTTATTAAAAATATTAAATGTCCTAATTTTTCTACCATCTTGCGAATTAAAATATTAAAAAAAATATCATTAATTATATGAATATATACACAGGACATGATATATAAGAAGCAAAATAACATGACAATTGCATGTCAACCCTAAAAAAGAAAATAAATGCAAAGTGAGCTCTAAGAAACCAATTTTTATGGGAATTGTAGGATGAGTCCTAGTCAGAGTACCCCACACACACATGCATGTGTGTTGGTCCTCATGCCTTCTTTGTGGAAGCACCCCTGCCATCCAACCATTCACTCGTCCTTCATCCAAAAACCAAACCCCGTTCGCTTGTCCTTTTCTTAATTCCATTGTCTCTCATGATTAATAATTAAATTTGAAAATGATCTTAGCACCACTTCCACGTTCACAAAATGATAATTTTTTCTGTTAATTCCTCCGGTGTGGTTTGTGGGTTTTAGGGAGCACTCAAACACTCATAGAAATCTCACACAAACCAACAAACAAAAGACACACGACGTTGGTAACCCAGTTCGGCGTCCACTCGCCTACGTCTTGGTGGCCAAGCCCAAAGATAAACAATCTACTAAAAGAGATAAAAATACATGAGTACAAACACTTGTCACTCACACTCTCAAAACAATAAAGATCACTACCCTCTCTAGATTGTCTAATGCTCACACACTCTCCTCCACGAGTCATACTTACAATCTACGAGCAAAGTAGCTTGTATAGATGCCTCAATGTCCCAAATATAGCACATACCTCTTTTAGAATCTCCGCGGCTACTAATTTAAAAACCTTCCAAAATTAGCTGTTGCAACTCCTGTTGTAACATAAGTTGCAACATGGCCCTGACTGCTGACTTGACTGAGCTCTGGTTACGTTGCGGATGACCTCAAGACCTATCAACCTCCCGGTCATGCTTAGTCCGAGTCGATGCAGCCAAATCTCCCGATCCTAACTGCCGGCAACTAACCTACCTCCTCACTTCCTCATCACGCAGTCCCCTTGCAAGGGTGCACGTCCTTGTGCGTCTTCATGGAACTTGCCAAACCTAGTCTTCAACCTTCCAAGTTTAGTCTTCAAAGATTCTCCAAACTTGATCTTCAATTCACCCAAGTTTGGTCCTCAAATCTTGCCCTTAATAGACTTCAATCAATCTTCATCAAGGTCTCTTCAAATCATACCATCAATAGTTCTTCAATCATACCATTGATAGGTATTTCTTCAATTAAGCTCCATCCATATTTAGTTTTCAATCAAATCACCTAAATATGGTCGTGATATGATCTTGTCTTCAAGTTGTAATATATTACCAAGAATAACTCCACCAAGACATTCAAAATATTTTTCTTTCAAGTTATAGACATACTAAAAATAGCTTCACCAAGATCTTCAAGATGTTTTGCCTTGCAAGCCAAATCTCCTAGCTATGTCACTATACTTTCCATGTCATCAATTATGCTTTGTCACCATGGTTGCCACGTCATCTTGCCTTAGTGTCAAATCATGCCAATTAAATAGTGCGGTTGCACTAACATTTTCTTTTATAACTAAGTGAGAATTAAGAGATTAACTCCATTTTATAATAGTAACTCGAAGAGAATGACTTGTCTAATTTATCCCAAAAAAAAAACTTAACATAAACCTATTCAATTATTATTATGTATATATTTAAGATAATTTGTAATGTTATCATAATTAATTAATAAATATGATGAGATAAATTCCAAGTGATTTAATGTTATTATCATCAATTAATTAAGCAAAATAAATTTTATATTTTTGAAAAAAAAAATTATTAGGTATATGATTATCAAAAACTTAAATATAAAAAAATGTTTTTTTTAAAAAAGAACATGCCTCGGGACTCTAATACCAATATGAAAAAAAAGCACCGTAAATCTCATGAGATTTAATGTTAATAAATTTTATGTCTTTGTGGATAGAAAGATAAATGAAAATCTTCCTCCTATCTCGGTTGGCTTTGGCTTGTCTTCCTATTTTTGATTTTTGTTGTTGGTCTTTTTTTCTTTTGATCTATAATTGTTCCTACTTTTCAATAAATTTGTTGTTTATTTATTTTTATAAAAAAAAATCTTATATGTAAAGAATATATACTTTTAAAAAATTATGAATTTGGGGCACTACCTACACATCCAAAAAGACCCGCTATAATTTTTTTAATATAACTTTGGATTATATTGTTATCATGATTTATAAATATAATATGATGAATTTTAAATATGAAAACTTTTGAATTAGAGGTTTTAAGAATCCAAGGGGGCTTAGGCACAGGCTTTAGGACCCGGTTGAATAAAGGTAACAATCCCCAAAGAATGGGAATCATTATCCCTCATTCATATTAATTTTTATTTGGGTTGGTATAATAGGAATTCCATTTTTTTTTTATGAGGGATTCCCTTTTACCCCCAAATTTAGGAGGAATGGGTGTAATGAGAGGGGTAATGGAGTGTAATATGCATATTATTCCTCTCTTTATATTTAATTAATATTTAAATTTAATATAATTAATTAATTAATATTTAATTATAATAATTAAAAATAAATAATAATAATAATAATATAAAAATGATATTTAAATTATATTATTATTATTATTTTATTTATTTTTAATTATTATAATTAAATATATTAATTGAATATGTTAATTAATTATATAAAGTTGAAATATTTAACTATAATAAATTAAAGTAATTAATTACATTCTAAATATTTAATAAAAAATAATATTAAATATTTATTATTAAATATAATTCATTATTTTATGTAAGATGATCTTATTTACATAATACCAATAAAAGGACATAAATGGTATTTTTATTATATTTCTTTCTTTTATTTTTAATTCTCATTCCCCTTGACCAAACACTATTTTTTCCAGTGTTTTTAGATCAGGACCGGACCGGGCGGTCGGACCGGGTTGACCCAGACCTGCCTTCAAAACCGTCCCGGTTCAATATATAAAACCGGATTTTCAAAAACCGGGGTTGAACCGGCAACCTAGGCAATCGGATCGATGATCCGGTGACTCGGCTGGGTCATCAACCCGGGTTTGCACCAATTTTTTTTTCATTCTTATTTTATTTTATAATATATTAATGTTTGGGGAGTTATAATGTAAAATTATAAAACTAAGTAAGGGAGAGACCAAGGGAATATTTTTTTTTTATTTTTTTATGAATTTCTTAGTTGTGTATTTCCTTGTGAATATTTTTATGCTTCTCAATTAATTTTATATTAGTTTATTCTTATGTTATTTGGTGTATTTCACATTTTTAATATGGTGTACTTCAATATTTATTTATATAAAATATTGGCTTAAATTTTTAAAAATCATGTTTTTATTTTTTATTCTTCAATATTTAATTTTTTTTAATTATATATAACTAAAAATTATATTATTTTTAATTAAAAATTATTGACCCCGATTCAACCCCGGTTTAACCCCTCGACTCATGACCCCTGACCCCTACTCTTCTCCGGGTCAATGTCCGGTCCGGGTCTGAAAACTTTGGTTTTTTCTATTCTCTATATTCTCATTACTATTTGTCTCCTTTTATTCTCTTTATTCCCATTACCATTTCGCAATCAAACTAACCCTTAATGCCATGTAACTTGTAAACTGTGTTTAAGGCCGGTTTGTATCTCACTAACTCTAACCGTAATGATGCAACCATGAGAGCATCTCATCATAATATTTTTATTAAATTTTAAGAGTTTTAATGATAGTTATAGCTCAAAAGCAAATAGTTAATATGCAACGTTGAGAGCGATAAGACAGATAAGACAACTTTCTAACAAGTTGATTGCTCGCTTCATGGAGTGGATGTCGTGTCCCTCTGCCACTTGGACTTTATGATTTACGCCCGCGAGTTGTAAATCCCTTGAGTCGGCTCATTGACTTATATCAGTCCACGATGGTGTCACCATCCAGGGGACGATGCATTTCCGGGTTTGATGGATCTTGGTAAAACCAAACTAATATATTTTATTAATCTAAAAAATATAAATTATAGTTTATTCAATTTTTTAATTTTTTTCAAATACTTCCCGGCTCATTACCATCTGGATGCCACCATCAACCCCTAAGACAGTAAGACCTTACCGATTGTTTTTTTTTAAAATATAAATTATAGTTTATTTAAAATTTTTTTTTTCAAATACATCCCAACTCCTTGCACCAAGCTATACTAGTGTTTTTTTTAATAAAAAGTGGATAAATCACTGATTTATTGAGAAAAGAGAAAAGTACAAAAATGAGAAAACTCTCACCAGTAGTGAGGGATAACAAAATACAATAAGGGGACGTTTGGTTAGATGTATTTGAAAATTCAGTGGATTTGTATTTACAAATCCTTGTATTTGAAAATTCAGGAGAGTCAAATCCAGTGTTTGGTTGGATGTATTTGTAATGCTGAATCACAAAATTTTGTATTTGGTTGGAAAGATTTTTTAATTTAGATTTTATTAAATAATTAATATAATATAATATATTAATTATATATTATATTATTAATATTAATTACACTATAATTATATTGTATTTATAAAATATAATTATAGTGTAATTAACTTTATGAGTAATTAATATAATTAATATATTTTTAATTTATTATAATACAATATAATATATTAATTATTTATTAGAATAATTAATATAATATAATATATCAATTATATACTATATTACTAATATTAATTACACTATAATTATATTTTATTTAATATTTTATAAAATATAATTATGGTATAATTAATATTATGAGTAATTAATATAATTAATATATACTTACTTTATTATAATAAAATATAATATATCTTTATTAAAACAATTAATATAATATAATATAATATATGAATTATATATTATATTACTAATATTAATTACACTATAATTGCATTTTATTTAATATTTTATAAAATATAATTATAATGTAATTGATATAATTAATATATACTTAATTTATTATAATAAAAATATAATATATTAATTATTTAATAAATAATTAATATAATATAATATATCAATTATATATTATATTACTAATATTAATTATACTATAATTATATTTTATTTAATATTTTATAAAATATAATTATAGTGTAATTAATATTATAAGTAATTAATATAATTAGTATATTAATTACTAGATGGGAATCACTGGATGGGATTTTGAAATTCGGTCATTTTGGCCGAATTCTATAATCCCATGACTTTTGAATTTGAAAATACAAAGGAGATTGAAATCCATTGAAACAAACAAAGGATTTTCAAATCCAAGTATTTTCAAATCCGCCCAAACAAACATCCCAAAAAATGAAAAACTGAGAAATAAAAAGGAGATAAAAGTCTAATCAGGCGGAAGACACCGTCTGGCGTCTCAGGCCTGGTTAAAAGAGTAGATGGGACAACTATTCTTGTGAGGCGTTGTGGTCAGGCTCACCAGTAGTGTTTTTTTTTTTTAACAAAAATTATAGTTTATTCAATTCTTTTCAAAGATATACCAGCTCGATACAGCCGGGACCTGCTTGCTCTTTGATAAATAAATACCCACGACTTACCCGTTGTGTTTATTTTTTAATATAAATTATAATTTTTATTTTTTAAGTCGACAAACAGATATTTTGGAGATTGGCACCCAAATTCCAAATCTAAAAAATAAGATAAGCACTTCATGATCCATGTGGGTTGTTAGTGTAATGATTGTTTAGGTAAGCTGTTTGTATCTGGTTGACAGGACAAGTTTGATCTTCAACTCATACAAAATAATAATACAGATATACTAAAAGATTAATTCTGTGTGTACGCATGCTTTTGATTTCAATCGCTGGCGTTACATAAAAAAAATGATGCATGTGATCTGTTATTTGTGTGGTGTGTTTGGCTTTTTAAGGCAGAATGTTATCAAACAGACCGTGTGTGTGTGTGTGATTGAAACAAACAAAAAAGAAGAGAGGAAAAAACCAAAAAAAATTAATGGCTGATGCTGCTGTGGGTTTTGTAGTGGAGAAACTTCGTGATGTGGTAGTGCAAGAAGCCATCAATTTGTATGGAGTGAGAGATGAAGTGGGAGTGGTTGGAACGAGAACTGGGGAGAATGCAGTGTTTCTTAAAGGATGCAGATGCGAAGAAGAACAATGGAGATGATGAGAGGGTGAAGAACTGGGTCACAGAAATGAGAGACCTTGCTTTTGAAGCTGAGGACATCATTGACACTTTCATGTATTTACAGCTCCGTAGACAACATGAGAGGCAGCCTGGTTGCATAGGTTTCATCAAGAGGTATGTTTTACAAACACCAATTTGCTTACATGAAAATGACCGCTTATCTTATATGTTTTTAGAAATATTACTATGAAAAACACCAAATTTATAGCTTTAAAAAAAATAGTTATTTTCTGAATTTCACACTTATAAATTAAATATATATATATATATACTCAAGCGTATGCTTTTTTATTTCTTTAGTCAAAGATTTTAAGGTGAAAAACATTGAATCTAACCTGGTTTTATAGATCTAATTTTTAGTATTTAAATTGACTTATAAAAAATATATATATAACTAGTGAAATTGTTTTTTTTTTTTAATTTATTAGGCCGGTGTTTTTAGAATAAACTTTTCATAGAGTTTTGAAACCAGATATGGGGTTATTTTTCTTGGATGAAAATGTCTTTGCTAGACTTGCATATGGTACATGATGACCTCAATTTCTTTCCCACATTCTCATGAATGAGTTTCTTGCTTTTGTCACTCACATTTCTGGTGATTTGAGATATAAAACTTTTATCTATTTATATAATTACCAAGCATCTCACATTTCCTTGTTTATTAAAATATAGTGTAGCAAACCTTCTACAATGTTATCCAATTGTCTATGAATGTTCGAAAGGTTCATGAACTAAACGCACACCCATGATAATAAAGCTTTGTGTATTTTTTATTTTACTGAAAGTTTTAATTTTTTTTTTTAACCTAAGCTTAAATTAACTAAAATTAATTGAAAGTATAGAATAAGTAAGATGAATATCTCAAACTTTAGAGTTCTTAAATTTCTCTAAATTATTTGATCAAATGAAATTCGATTATAGATGCATTAAAAAATTGGAGTAGATCGGTATAAAAAATAACTATGATTTTTCTCCAGGTTTGTATTTATGTTTACTGAATTGGTCAGTAGACACAAGGTTCATGTGGGTGTCAAAGGGATAAAAACTAAGTTGCACGAGTTATCCGAAAGTAGAGAACTATATGGCATTGCTAATATAGGTGAAACAATTGGCACAACCAGTCACTATAGAAGTCAACATGTGATCCCTATATCGCCCCATCTGAGTGATGACATTGCTATGGTTGGCTTTGATGATGAGAAGAAAAAGATTGTGCAAGAGTTGGTGGACATAAACAATACAAATCGATCAGTAATCTCTATAGTGGGCATGGGTGGTCTGGGAAAGACCACACTTGCTAAATATGTTTATAATGATCTTGAAGTCAAGAGAAGTTTTAATATATTTGCATGGGTAATCATATCTCAACAATATACCATCTTTGAGATTTTGAAGGGAATCTCAGTAGAAGTTTCAGCAACTCCATTAGCCGATACAATCCAACACCTCTCAGCTGCTATTTCCAAAAAATTGGAGAAAGGCAAATATTTGATTGTTCTTGATGATGTTTGGGAAAAAGATGTATGGATTGAATTACTAAAAGTCTTTCCAGATGTTAATAATGGAAGCAGAGTTATTATCACCACTCGCTTCGAAAATGTCATCAATATTGCAGATCCTACCACCAAACTTCATAGACTGCGTTACCTGAATGAAAAGGAGAGTTGGGAGTTGTTTCTTTGCAAGGTTTTCCCAGGACAAGACATTGAAACATGTTGCTTGACAGATTTGGATGAGTATGCTCATCAGCTTGTTCAGAGGTGTGGGGGTCTACCACTGGCACTAATAGTCCTTGGAGGACTTGTCTTAACTAAACCACGAACCCAAGATGCATGGCAGAAAGTTGTTGAGAGCATGAAAGGTCAATTTGAGGAAGGTGAAGAAAGTTGTTTAGAAATACTTGCATTGAGTTATAATGATTTGCCATATTACTTGAAATCATGTTTTCTTTATTTGGGTCGCTTCCAAGAGGACACGAATATTCCTGCACAAATTTTAATTAGATTGTGGTCAGCAGAAGGTTTATTACCAACAAATAATGGTAAAACTTCAGAAGAGCTTGGAATGGATTATCTTGAGGAGTTGGCACAAAGATGTTTGATCCAAGTTACCGACAGGAAATATGATGGAAGTGCAAGATATTGCCGAATCCATGATCTCTTGCGTGATATGTGCATTAAGGAAGCCAAAGAGAATAAATATCTTGAAATCTACAAGAATGATACTATAGATCATGTGACAATGTCAAATACAGCCCGACGACTGGTCATAGGTAATGAGATTGAGATTTTAAACCATTCTAACAAAAAGTTGCGGGGTTTATTCTTGGATGGGTATTATTTTGATTTTCTGACCCTCCAAACTATGAATAGAATGCTTGGTGAATTTAAATTATTAAGAGTGCTTAGTTTGTATAATACTGACAATATGTTAAAATTTCCTAGTGAAATCAAATCATTAATTCATTTGAGATACCTTGAGTTGCATACTCATTACAACATGATGGAAGTTCCATCATGGATTGATCATCTTTGCAATCTCCAGACTTTTATTATAGGTGCTGGATATGTAGCAAAGATATCAGATTCACTATGGAGGATTGGTAGTCTCAGGCATGTTGTTGTTATTGTACCAACATCATTTACTCCAAATATGGGAAATAATGTACCAAAGAATTTGCAGACTTTAAAATGGGTATCTGCCGGATCATGGATAGGGAATATGCTGCCTAAGCTCACAAATCTACGCAAATTGAAGATATATGATGTCTCTGATGATCATGCCAATGCACTATCTTCATCACTCCTGAAATTGGGTTGTCTTGCCTCCTTATCAATAGAAGGAAATGTAATTCCTTCAGACAATGTCATTAAAGCCTTTTCCAATCAACATTGCCTCAAGAAATTGTCTCTTGGGGGAGTATTCAACAGCAACCAACTTCCAAGCAGCAATGTATTTCCTCAACAACTAGTGAAACTAGTCTTGGATCGTTCAAGCTTGGAGCAAGACCCAATGGCAATACTAGAGAAGTTGCAATTTCTCAAATATCTAACACTTATAGCCTCATGTAGAGGCAAACAGATGATCTGTTCGGCAACAGGGTTCCCTCAACTGTTATTTTTGACAATCAAGTATTATTATGAACTTGAGGAGTGGAAGATAGAGGAGAATGCAATGCCATGCCTCAAGTCTTTACAGATTTACAATTGTCCAAGGTTGAAGATGATTCCAGAAGAACTGAAGAATGTGCCACTCGATCATTTGGTATTGGATTCCATGCCTAAAAAATTCATGACTAGGATTAAGGCGAATACAGGAGAAGACTGGTACAAGATACAACATGTGCCCAACATCTCCATTAAAGAGTTTCAAGTGAGTTCCTTTAATTATTTAATATAACTTTTGATTTCTACTATTACATTTCCATTTAATCTTTGAATTAACTCTCGTCTTGATATTTCAGGATGCAGAAATGGATATTATATAGATAATATGATCAACTGTTAGCTGCCTTCAAAAGGTAAGTCTTAATATTTTTTTTTAATTTTTATTAAGTATATTTTGCTATCAAGGAATTATCAAGATATCAAAAAGGGGAAAAATGGAATTATGTAGGGATGAATGAGGATTGCTTTTGACCTTCAAAGGAGCTCCAGATAAAGTGGCAAGCAAGGAAGCATGCATGAAGTTTCTTATGAACTCTTACTTGATGTCTGTTTGGATGTTTGTGCTTTTTATTCATGTAATGTTGTTTGGGTTTGATACTTTGTGGTTATATAGCCATCCATATGTGTGTATTTGTGATTTTAATATTCTTGTAATGTAATTAGGTTTGGTACTTGTGTTTTATACTAATTAAAGTGTGTGAAAATGTATCTCACTATTTTGTTATGACAACATATAATTATTTGATTGATTTATTTATTTTTGATGAACATGTGATAAGTGTCCCTATTTAAGAGATTGTTACAAGGATATGCAAGTACAGAAGGGCACCAGTTATACGGTGGCTTATGAGCCACTTAGAAAAATTCTTTGCTATTGAGCTTTGAGAGATGAAATTTCTATTTCTCCCACAGATGACTCACATCTGAACCCAATAAACTGTTAGAGTTAATCTTGTTATTGCATTTAGGACCCTATGTTATTTATATATTACGTTTAGGCATTGTTGCATTTATGCATTTAAGTTTGCAGTTATGACCATCTTTGTTTTATAAATTGCATTTGTATTTAAAATTATGTTTAGATAAGTTTGTTAGTTTGAATCTGTTTAGTTTCTTGGTGGCTAAGTAACTTAGTTTGAATTCAGTTATCAATATAAATATAAAAGATAGAAAGGTGGGGAGTTTTGGTTGACAGCGTCAAAAATTATCTCATCTTCTTTGTTTGTTTTTCTCTGATTTTCCTAACATAAACAGGTATAATGAACAATATCTTGGTCCTAGTGGACATCG
Source organism: Dioscorea cayenensis subsp. rotundata (assembly GCF_009730915.1). Lineage (NCBI taxonomy): Eukaryota > Viridiplantae > Streptophyta > Magnoliopsida > Dioscoreales > Dioscoreaceae > Dioscorea > Dioscorea cayenensis. Next base: position 2,020,793 of record NC_052473.1, read on the forward strand.
TATGAACAGTTAAAAAACAGTACTACATAAGGGGGTAAGGGGAGTCGAACTTTTGCCTTCTTCCCTTACACTCTTGTGTTATAGCATTGGGCAATTTCACAACACAATAATAGACGTTGAGAAGGTATATAAAACAGTGTTACAACCACAATTTACATTTATACTCACAGAACACATGTCATCCGCTCATTATCAAGTGGAGGAGAATTCATCAGCTTGACAAAATGAACACTAATGAAATATGTCCTTTTGAAAGCCTAATTGAGATAAGATGTTCATCCAGATATATATATATATATATATATATATATATATATATATATATATATATATTACAGCAATGAATTGCACCACGTAAATCATAACGGATTGGAGACCTCTATATATCCCAAATATATACCGGACTAAACCACAAAGACACTTTAAAAAAGCACCTAAAATGAGCAGCACTAAAATGATCATGTTGAGTTCCCAGACAAATAAAGTAAAACAAAAGGTCAAAATAGACTTTAACATTGCAAAAGACAATGTCGAAAATTATACATCCTATATATTTTCTGCAATTATACATGCACACATATATGCAAAACAGTGATAAACAGAGAAAAATATTCTTTCAATCAGAGATTTATCATGTGGGATAGGCTAACAAGTGGGACATTAATATAGGTCCGTCATGTGCGCCCAAGGTGATATTTCATGATTATAATCCTTCGATAATAAATTCTCATCATAAACAATACTCTACAGTACTATGTACGGGGTTTTGACTTTGAGATTATCAAAATGAGAAGCCACTTTGCCATGCAAAGGTTCTCTATGTCCAAATTTTCCTACCATCTTTCTAATAAAATATTAAAAAACAGGTTTAATTGTCGTACATGTCCCTATAATTGTGTACTTTTTGTCTTTTTAGTCCTTTTAATATTTTTAGGTACAATTAAGTCCTCATATATATTTGGTCCAGTTGGGTTGTTCTAGTCCACTCTAATATTTTTAGTTACAATTAAGTTCTTACAATTTATACTTGCTCATTTACACTACAGACTAGAATGACCCAACTCAACTAAATATGAGGACTTAATTGTACCTAAAAATATTGCAAGGACTAAAAGGGTAGAAAGTACACAATTACAGGGACTTGTACAGTAATTAAACCTAAAAAGAAAAGCCATAATTATATGAGCATACATATAGCATAAGATATGTCACAAGGAAGGTCACATGACAATGTGCATGTCAATCCTATAAAAGAAAATAAATGCAAAGTGAGCTCCAAGAAACCAATTTTTAAGGGAATCGTAGGGTGAGTCATTAGAGTACCCCACGCACAATGTATGCAGGGTTGTTCTATATGCCTTCTTTGTGGAAGTATCCCTGCCATCCAACCATTCCCTTGTCGTTTTCTTCATTTCTTTTTCTTAAATTATTAATAATTAAATTTTAAAACACTACTTCTATGCAATGTTTTAAAAACTGGATTAGATTGGCCGGCTCAACATAGAACATCCCAGTAAATCAGTCCGATTAGTTACACCAAACAACAAATAACCCGACCGCCCGGTTCAACCGGTTCATGACCGGATAGTTGGTTTATTTTATTTTATATAACATTTTATTTTATAGTGTATCCTTGTATTTTATTTTATTTTGTTGTATATCTTATATTTGTATTTTATTTTATTTCTCATTTTTTATTATTATTTTTGTTGTTGTTGTTATTGTTATTGTTGTTATTGTTATATACTTATATTTTATTTAATTATTTATTTTTGAATATTTGTTGTATGATTGTATCCTTGTATATTTGTATTTTGAAAAATTTAATTTTATGTAGAGTTGACACTTGTGACCTTATAATGGAATATAACTTTGCAATATGTAATTTTGTATTTTTTTTATTTTTTCCTTGTTTTTTAAATTATTTTTTACTTATTTTTTAATTTTTTTAAATTTTTAATAATTTATTTATTTGAAAAATATTAAATCCGATTGAACCAATTGGACCGTGAACCGGTTGCGTAACATGGTTGACAATCGGTCTGGTTTTTAAAACATTGCTTTTATATATGTCATACGATTAGAACTTTTCTCTTACCAAATAAAAATTCGAGTAATAAACTCTTTGTCATAATAATAATTAAAATAAATTATTTATTTATTTATTTATTAAAAAAATCGACATGAATTATTTGATTTTATATAAACATATTTTTAGAAAAGGACAGCAAGCGTATGCCATTAACCACTTCAACCAATTTCCATTATATATAGACATGAGATAATTTGTAACGCTATCATGATTAATTAATAAATGTGATAAGTTAAATCCCATGTGATTTAATGTTATTAATTATATAAACCAAAATAAATTTTATGTTTTAAAAAAATAGTTAAAGAAATGAGTATGAAAATCTTAAATATAATATATATATATATTAAATATGAATGGGGGGCTTAGATACAAATCTAAAAAAGGTAAATTTTATGTGATTTGATAATATTATCATAAATTATTATTATTATTATTTTGAGTAAAGTGGATAAACCACAAATTTATTTAAAAAATGAAAGAGTGTACAAAGAAGAACTATGAAAAAATAGAGACACCAAATGAAAGAGCAACAACAATTAAGACTGAAATCCTCACCAGAGATGAGGAGAACAGTAAACCGGACAAGAGAAAGACTTAGATGGAAAACAGAAGAAAAAGATAACAAGCTGAGCCAGCGAAGTCAACCACAGGCCTGCCCAACAACGAGTGAAGCAAACTACTCCTGATTAGTGGTGTGCGCCAAATCACCAATAATACCTGTGGATCTAGAGCTCAGGAAGGTGAGGGATCTCTTGATCCTTTGTGTAGCATCTGAGGAATCCTGCTGATGAGATACCAAATCTGTAGAGATCCAAGAAAGAAGCATGTTAGCAATCTTATAAAGAATTGAAGAAATAGGAGAACAGTTTTGGTTGAAAATACGATTGTTACGTTCCAACCAAATATTCCATAAGATGGCTCTAGAACAGAGATCCCAAAGGTTCCTGTAAGAAGAGTTCAAGGAGGGGATCCAATTGGTCCAGATAATGGAAATAGATGATGGAAGGGATTCTAGAGGAAGGATTTTCTGAAGAAGGACCAAATACGCTCTGAAAGAATACAATCAAGGAAAAGATATATGATCCACTGTTTCCAAATTATTATGACAAAGAAAACATGTTTCAGTGGCATTTGGATTGCAACCTTTTTTGAATAGGTTATCAAGTGTAAGAATTTTGTTTTCTCTGACGAGCCAATAGAATAAAGTGATTTTACTAGGAGATTTAGTTTTCCAAAATTGGGAATAAAGTTGGCTGCGGAGTCCTCCGTAAATTAAGAAATTGTAGAATGATTTAACAGAGAAGGTTCCATTTTTTTCAAGAGACCAGGTGAAGGAATCCTCTTGAAAATTAACACAGTACCGCAATAGAATATCTGTCACCATTTCCAATTAAATCGGTGATGTATGAATGGAATGAAGGAAGAATGGTATTAATACTCGCCCAAAAGAAAGATTTATTTCTTGGTGGGTTTTGAAATAAAATACCCGGAGACTCTCTAATAGCGTAGTTGGCCTTGATGATCTTGGTCCAACAAGAATCCTGTGTGGTGGTGATTTTCCACCACCATTTTTCAAGTAAAGCTTTGTTGAATTCCTGGAGATCAAGAATTCTCCAACCACCCATGCTGCGAGGGCGACAAATCCTTTTCCAAGCGACCAATCTAATTCCCTTAGTACTGAGATCAGGACCTTTCCAAAGAAAGTCTCTCTTGATCTTATCAATCTCGTGAATGACCCAAGCTGGCAGTTTGAATACTGACATCCAGTAGACTGGGAGGAAAGATAACACAGAATTGATAAGGGTTAGACGACTCCCAAGAGAAAGGTAGATTGCTTTCCAGGATATGAGTCTAGATCGAACAGATTCAATTAACTTTGTCCAATCTTGTCGTCTAGGTCGTCTGTCAGAAAGGGGAACTCCAAGGTAAGTAATGGGAAGTCAATCTTTATTGCAATTAAGAATCCTTGCAGAGGAGGAGAGTGGTTGGTAACCATAATTAGTGGAGTATAGACAACTTTTCGAGTAATTAATTGAAAGGCCAGAGCAACCTTCAAAGAGATAAAGAATTAATTTAATGATTTTAAGATCTTCATGCCCCCCAACAGAGAAAATAATTAGATCATCTGCTTATTGTGAATGGTAGATTCTATTTGAGTGATCAAGTTGAACTCCAATTAATGCTTTGGAATTAATAGCATGATTAAACATAGCACTTAGGGTATCGGTTGGCAAGGCAAAGAGAAGGGGTGAAAGAGGATCACCTTGTCTTAAACTCCTTTTGCAGCGAATAAAACCCTGTGAAGTTCCATTAATAAGGACTTTGTGTTTTGGCAGTTTTAAGAATGGTGTGTATCCAAGAAATCCCAAAAGAACCTCTATAAATTAATTAAAGAAGATAAATTTTATGTTTTTTTATAGAATGATAAATGAAAATATTAAATATAAAAAAATATATTTCCAAAAACATTATGAATTAGGGGAACTAGGTACAAATCCCAAAAGAACCTCTATAAATTTCCTAATATAACACTAGATATCATAATCCTCATATGATTTAATAGTATTATAAATTAATCAAATAAGATCAATTTTATGTGAGACGGAATTAATTCTTTAATCTCTCCTTTTGCAGAAGGATGAGTTACATTGGTGTATGTCATATTAATTGTCACCTTCCTTATTTTAATTTTTTTTTCACATTAAACCTTTCCAGGTTTGCTCTTGGACATGCATTAATAAATAACTTTGTTTTTACTTTATTTTTATTTATTGTAATTTGATGAGTGAGGTTAAGAAAGTATTTCACAAAAAGATGTACTAATAATTTCTTGATTTATTGGTACTAAATTTTTTGTGTAAAGTATTCCCTACGGTTCCTTTTACTTGTTCAATTCATCTTAACTAAATCACGTTGATTAAGAAAATTGATTAAAATTAATTGGTAATTTAAAATTTATAAAAATTATATTAACTTTCTAACATTATTTTTATTTAAATATATTTAAAAAATGTGGTGTTGAATATAATTTATTGGGAGTTGTATAAATATATTAAATATGAAAGATAAATTTTTTTAAAAAATATTTAATGTTTCACAAATGTTTAAATAAATAAATTAAATTATTTTTTTTTAAAATGAGACAATTTATATAAATATATTAAATATGAATATATTTAGTTGACACAGCCTAAGATAGATGAAGTTGAAGTATATACTT
>NC_052473.1:2027107-2071670 GCF_009730915.1 Dioscorea cayenensis subsp. rotundata
GTTCTGTTAGGTCAGAGGATGATCTTGAGTTGGAGAGTTCTCGATCTGAGATTAGTTGTTGACTTGGCTGTCGAAGTCAGGTTTTCATCTAGTTCAGCTTTTTGCCAGTCAATGATACATCAGTTCATGGGATGTGGTGGGATTGATATACCTACAGGTAATATAGCATCCTATGGTTGGCACAATGTGTTTAACAGCTCATAATATAGTTTTGTCCTCATCATCATAAAAATGTTTTACCTGTTACTCTCTTTGAATTTACAGCTCTCTCTCAGTATTTACCTTGCATCCATTGTATTTGAGAGTGCAAGCACTTTCAACCAATCTTCCAGAAGAAATTAAGGTTGCCATGGACCTTCTTCATTTACAGTGACATATTGGTGCTTTGATGTGTTTTCAGATGCAACCTCTGAAATTGTTTAGTTTGGCTTTCAGTTATGTTGTACTTCTTCTTAATTCCTTTATAATTGGCATGCAGAAAGAAATTTTGAGTGAAAAAGATCGGCTTGACAGAAAGGTAAAACTTTATTATCAGCATTCAACTTGCTTTGTGGGGTGATTCTGATTTTTCTTTAGGCAACCGTCTCTTTATGATGTTAGTGGAGAAATCAACATGTCTTGTGTTTCTTATATAATTGCTTATCAACTCTAACTTGGCTTTCTGTTGTGTGAAATGCCTGTAAATTGGACTGGAGCACACAAGCTATGAAAGCCTTGGATTTTGCTTTTTTTTAAGAATTTTATATGTTCAGTAGATTGGTTTATGTGGCATTATTTGAATGGAAAAATTGTTAAGTCTTTAATATGGGCATTGAAATGTATTTGGTTTCCCAGAATATAGGTGTCAACATCAGAAAGGTCATTTGTTATTAACAATGAAAAACTGAAATTATTAAACACAATCCACTTTAAGAAACCTACATGGCCTGTTATTGGATGATACTGCCCTTATTATGTGTGTCTAATTAATGGTATTACCTTGAGATTAATATTCTTAATTTTGTTTGATGTCCAATTTGAACTTCCAGGAGAACTAGATTCTGTTATGAGATTTTTGAGAATATTGTGGCAATCTCAAATGAATACTTCTCTTCTCTTTTCTCTTTTACTTTTCTCGAGGTGAAGTATTGGGCCATCTTCATGCATGTAGTCAAAGAACTGCAAATTGAAAGAAGAAGGTTTACTTTTAGAATTAATGTCACATGCCATTATCTTCCATTCATGAAAAACATTCAGAAGTATGAGAAGGGCACATAGGCCTGCAGCGATCAATGCATATCTCAAGTACTTTAAGTCCCACTAGATAAACTTTATATAGTATAAGAAGCATTCCCAACGTGGACCAATTTCTGCTTACTTGGCACTCTTGGTAACAGGCTGTTCAGTGTCTTATTATTGGCAAACTTTGGTAATTCCTGATTCCTTTTGTTTTCCTAGTTCTCATGTGGGATGTTTGTTTCTACAGGATGTTGATTATGAGGCTACAATGGCTGCAAAATTATCAATTGCAAAGAAAATTTTCAATCTGGAGAAGGATAAAATACTTGATTCTGGTTCCTTCCTTCAATTCTTTTCGGAGAATGAGGTATATGGAGTCTATGTTTTGACTTGCTTTTGGCTATTTAGTTGCAGTATACTGTATAAATTGAAATCGCATTAGTGTTTGAAGCACCTTTCTTAATTTGAAGTTCAGACTGTCATGAAGATTGCATGTAGATTATCTTGTTAAGTAAACCACTTGACATGTGATTTTTTCGTGAACAGCATTGGTTGAGACCTTACACAGCTTTCTGTTTTCTAAGAGACTTCTTTGAGACATCAGACCACACACAATGGGGCTGCTTTTCAGTGTTCTCAAAAGAAAAGGTAATGCAAAGCTCTTATTTAGAAACAATCCAAATCACTATGGAAATACCTAATTCACATACTGGATTCTTTTTAGAGGTTACTATTTTGTAGAATTTTGTTGTGAATATCGGCAACTACATTTTTAATGATCATTTTATATCATTTCTTCTGATCACCTGATACATTTTTCATCAGCTCCAGAAGCTTGTTTCAAAAGACAGTCTGCATTATGAAATTATATGTTTCCACTATTACATTCAATACCACCTACATTTACAGGCAACTAAAGTTCATTACTACTTTGGAATTTGCTTTTAAGAAGATCATTTCTTAGTTTTGCATTATGGCAAATAGAATTTTATGTTTATTTATTTATTTATTTATTCTAATGGTTGTGATTTGCTCACACTATCCAGCTGTCAGAGGCAGCAACTTATGCAAGGAAGAACAGAGTAGTATTGAAGGGGGATTTGCCAATAGGTGTTGATCGGAATCGTGTGGATACGTGGGTATACCCTAATTTGTTTCACATGAACACATCTACCGGTGCACCACCAGATTGTTTTGATAAGAATGGACAAAATTGGGGGTTCCCAACATATAACTGGGAGGAGATGTCAAAAGATAACAATGCATGGTGGCGAGCTCGTTTAACACAGGTTATTCTGATTATTTATTTGCTTTTCACTTTATGCTTTTCCATCATTTCATCTTTTCTTATGCACTAGCCTTTTCTCTACTTTTGCAGATGTCAAAATATTTCAGTGCTTACAGAATAGATCATATTTTGGGTTTCTTTAGAATCTGGGAACTCCCTGATCATACTCTTACTGGTCTTGTAGGAAAATTCCGTCCTTCCAGTCTCATTAGTCAGGTAACATAAGTTAAACTAGAGTAAGCAGTAATGCAAATATTTGGTTGTAGATAACTAAGCAAATAGTTTATCTAGTTAAATAATATATAATTATTATTTTCCAAAGAAATGCTAATTATTATTTCTGATTCTGCAATTTTCTTTACTGAAAGAAATACCGCATTTTAGGATGAGCTCGAGAAGGAGGGTATATGGGACTTTAATCACTTGAGCTGTCCATATATCCGGCAAGAAATTTTGCAGGTTTCTGCTTAATATATCTATCCTTGGCTTAGCCGCAACATTTATCTTTGCCTTCTTTTTCTGCTATGACGGTCTGTGTTAATAACCTTTTGTTTATTTCAGGAAAAATTTGGATCCCTTTGTACTAGTTATTGCTTCCAATCCTTCTTGAATGAATATCACTCTGCTATGAGGTACCCATCTGTTTTTGCATCTGTCTTTTATCTAGCTCATTGTTCTCTAGTCCAGCGGGAATGAGGTAGCATAAATTCTTGAGATAGGCATCCAAATCTTAGCCACGTTTCATATTGAGTAATTAATAGCCATTTCACTAATTGGTCTTTTTATTATAATGTCTCGCTAATTTCTAGGGAAGCATCATAAATCTGTTTCCTTTGAAGCCAGTTAATAGAAGCAAATGTGACTGCAGTATGTTCATTGTTAATTTGAATGGCGTGATAAGACCAACGAATCACTAGTTGGCTTTATGATTATGCTCAATACCCACCTTGTTGAAGTCTTAAACTGATTAGCCAGCACTATCTACAGGGATAGAAAAATACCAATAAGCTCGTAATTTAATGATCTTCATTGTGGACTGATCAAATGGATGTACATGCTTGTCATGCTATGAGCTTTCATGGTCCACAAGGTGGATTAATCTGATTCTTTTTGTTTTGCAATTCTCTTCAAACTTATCCTAACAATCAGTTGATAGTCTATTTAATTTAATGATCTTCAGGTAGCAATCAGTTGATGATTGTCTTTAATTTTTGCTCGAGACAATGAAGAGAATTTTAATTTTTGTCAATAGCCTCATTTTCTTTGTTCCTTCCCTTTCAGAATATTATTCTTATCAGAGATCCTGAAGATGCTAAGAAATTTTATCCTCGCTTTTAATTAACTTGGAAGATACATCAAGTTTCAAAGATTTAGATGAACACAGGTGAATTTTATGAAATGCAATTCATTGCATTTTTCACTTTGCTCACACAGCAATAAGCTTGTCTTTACTCTTCATTTCTTACTGCAGTAAAATGATTCTCAAAGACTATTACTACGACTACTATTTCTGTCGGCAAGAAAATCTTTTGGCGTCAAAATGCATTGAAGACTTTTCCTGTTCTCTTGAACTCATCAGATATGTTGGCTTGAGGAGAAGATCTTGGACTCATTCCTGCTTGCGTGCATCCTGTATTCTCTATTCATTTTTTACTCCTTTTTCACAGTTATCTATAGTCCACAAATTACTAGAATTATATACATCATTATGTTCTGCTTTTCTAGGTCATGGAAGAGCTTGGGTTGATCGGCTTGCGTATTCAAAGAATGCCCAGTGAGCCCGATCTAGAGTTTGGTATTCCTTCTCAGTATAGCTATATGATGGTATATCTCATTACATACCACCGGATTGCTGTTTTTTTTTACAGCAATTAATTTATATGCATTTTCATGACATGATCTTGTTGGGAAAGGTTATGCAGTGCTTTGCAATACCGTCTTATATATATGCATTGTCATATGACTAGTTCTCAAATATATACCTTGATGGTGAATGCAAAATACTTTTTACATAATTTTGATTGAATACTTACAATGGGGGTTGTTGATTCGGTGCTTAGGTCTGTGCACCGTCATGTCATGATTGTTCCACCATGCGTGCTTGGTGGGAGGAAGACGAGGAGAGAAGATGGCGATACTATAAGAACGTCATTGGCTCCGATGAAGTACCACCCTCTCATTGTGACCCTGATATAGCACATTTCATTCTTCAGCAGCAGTTCAAAGCTCCATCAATGTGGGCAACAAAAGAGCTGTGTTTGATTATCGGAAACTCTACTGAGTCGATCAAAATACAAATTTCAAACAAATTATTTTTCTTTAAAAAGTCTATTACTTGATGTTGTTGTTCTAGAGGTGTTAGAAATAATGAAGTCAAAACTTGGCTGCCTATCATGACAAAAATTGAATTCAATTAAAATGTGAGTTTTTAAATGATTAAAAAGCAAGGTTTTAATTGATTAAATAATATATATTTAATTAAAAAAATTATTTATTAGGGGTTATAACCGTTTCCATAACTATAACTAGAGTTTTAAAATTTTTAATTGTATAATTGCCTCTTTCTAGAGGTGGTTAGCTGTGTTTGATTATCGGAAACTCTTTGAGTCAATCAAATACAAAATTTCAAACAAATTATTTTTCTTTAAAAGTCTATTACTTGATGTTGTTGTTCTGAGGTGGTAGAAATAATGAAGTCAAACTTGGCTGCCTATCATGACAAAAATTGAATTCAATTAAAATGTGAGTTTTTAAATGATTAAAAGCAAGGTTTTAATTGATTAAATAATATATATTTAATTAAAAATTATTTATTAGGGGTTATAACCATTTCCATAACTATAACTAGAGTTTTAAAATTTTAATTGTATAATTGCCTCTTTCTAGAGGTGGTTATAAAAAGCTGTAATTTTAAAATTTTTAATGATCGAGAGTGGTTATAATCGTATGTGTGTTGTTAATTGCAGAGATGGTTATAACTCGTCTTTAAAAACCTCTTCCTTTAGTTATTTATTTTATCCAGCGGTTGTATCAAACCGACTTTTAAAATTCTAGAGTCGAAACATACTGAAATTCGTTATAAAAGGCGGTTAAAATCGCCTCTATAGCTCATGAAAACCGCCTCTAAAGCTCTTTTTAAGTGTAGTGCACATCTACAGAATAAGTCCAAAACTTTTCATGCTAGTTTAATTGTATTACTTTTTTCAATTTTTAAGAATCTTTATATTGTATGTAAGATATTCATTTTAGGTTATGATGTTTAATTGATATAGAATGTGAACAGAATATGAAATATTGTGAAATATTTTGTGGAGTAACATTTCTCGAATTTGTGGTGCATTGAACAAATGCCTGTTGACATTCTTTATGATTGGTTAATGTATTAATATTGTAAATGATATTGTTATTCAGCTCTTTCTAGTTCATTATTGTTGAGCGTATATTAGTTTTCAGGGAATGAAAACCACCAATGATTTATAGAGCAAGACTCCATCATTTTAACAATTCGACATCAAGGTTCGCAAATAAGATGTATTTGATCCTCAATGCATGTCTGACAATTCATTGCAGCAACATGAAAGATGAAGAGTGCATTACTGAAGGATTAAACACTCAATTTGAAGGTGAGATCTGGTGATATTCTCCAATGAACTTCACAACCTCAAGTTATGCCCATTTAATGTAGTTTGATGGGACATAATTGAGCCAATAAGCTGTTTTTAAGTTATGTCAAAGATTTCAAATTTTTAATTTAGAGTTAATGATACTTTTGCAGATAAACAAAGAGTGTACCTTAAATAAACTCAGTGAATGAAGCCTTATTTATCAAACAACCAAGAGCAAATCTCTCTGTTTATTCATCACTAGTGCCCTTTCTTTTTGGTCTAAATTCTTTTCTTTTGCTATTAATGTGCATATAATATTGTCACTTACTTGACAGTGTATGCTCAGGCATGTTTTCCTGATCACAGAGTTGCTAATGTGTAATGACACACATAATTAAGTAATAAGTGTTATGATTTCTTCACCATGATCACTTAGAATATATAGATTATTGTCTCATGATACCCATACGCTACAGAAACTATATCAATGGGATATTCACACCATAATAAATAATGAGACGACATGTGCTGTAATATAAAAGTGTACAAAGCAATACTAGAACCGGATGTACAATATATATGCACGGTATGAGAATAATATAAAAATCCCGGGTGAGCATTGTATAAACGATGAGGAACAAGATCATTTGCTGATGGAAGATTTGAGCCGGCACTCCACCTGACTCAGGTGTCGTCTACCATTGGGCTATCCAATGGTTGACATTCACACCATAATTTGTTTAGACATTTGTTCTACAAAATTAGCTTTGTATAAATCATTTGTTCGGCATAGCATAACGAAACATATTGAGTATCATTTCTTCTAAAAGGCAACAATAAAAGGAGAAATAAAGTTGAGGCATTGCAAGATAGAAAAACAAATTAAAGATATATTCACAAAGTCTTTGACATCGTCAAAATTTGCTCCAAGTATGCCCATAGTGCATTAAAGATGAGTGTTAAAATTAATGACTTTCCAAACTAGTGAACAAAACTCTAAATAGATTTGGAAAAAATTTCTAGAGCCGTAAACAAGAATGTCTATATGTTATATAATAATAATAATAATAATAATAATAATTTTAAGCGCTCCCTTGACTTCCTCAGCGCTAGAGCATCAAATCCTTCCGGCGAACTCGATCATGGCCCCCTCGGGGAGTAGTCGCATTTCGAAATCTTCGACCGAGCTCGAGATGCTGGGGGACTGATTGTCTTCCGCCTGATCAGATTTTTACCTTTTTTTTATTTTCCTTTCTATGTTTTGTTGTACCCTTCTCCTTCACCTCTGGTGAGAGAATCTTATCACTGTCATCTGTTTTTCTTTATTCTCAATAAATCGGGTGGTTTATCCACTTTTTAATATTATAATATTAGAATAGTTTCAATTAGAAAAATGTATAGAAAAAAATCTAGAAATTACTTTGTAAAAAATGAGAAGATATATGTTTGTTTTTTTCTTTGGGGGTATGAGAAGGCTTGTTCCTCATTTTATCTTTTGTTTGTTGTTTTGTTCTGTTTTCTTCGTTTTGTTTACCACTTCTAGTGGTTTTACGTGCTTCTTATTGTTCTTACCCCGATGTTTTTGGCGTGGGGTTGACTATTGTTTCCTCTTTTTAGTTAATTGAGATGGTTTATCACTCTTTTTCATATTTTGTAAAAAATCAAAAGATTGTATATAGAACCACGTACAACTACTATGAATACCCCATAAGTTTCAACATTTAGAAATCTAATATTGAATGAAGAATCTTTTGTCAAACTAGCCATAAAAATTGTATATATGTTTTAGGAAAAAAAATTAAAATTGGCATATATATAACAGAGCATGATGTCCACAAATTATATTTATATTCAATATATATACATATAAGTGCGCAAATGGACCCAAATAAAGAAAACAATAATGATAAAGATCATTATGCTGATTACCAACTTTACTTTTGGTATAATTCTTTTTTCTTTCCGTTCTTTTTCTGTTGTTCCCAATTGGCCATATTAAAGCACTACATTAGTGGATATCTTTATTCCTCCTTTCTTTATATCAACTTCTTGATATGCTTTGCTGCAAATGCAAGCAAGCATCTCTTTAGAACAGAATCATATTGAGAAGGTTATAAATATATAGATCATATTTAACTTTCTTCTCTTGATCACTACTGCTTGTCACCACTTGATCAAAACAAAAAAAGAGAAGAGAGAAACAAATCAATGGCTGAGGCTGCAGTGGGTTTTCTAATCCAGAAACTTGGTGATCTATTAGTGCAAGAAGCCATCAATTTGCACGGAGTGAGAGACGAAGTGGAGTGGTTGGAACGAGAACTGCGGCGGATGCAGTGCTTCTTAAAAGATGCAGATGCAAAGAAGAGCCAGGGAGATGATGAGAGAGTGAAGAACTGGGTCAGTGACATGAGAGATATGGCTTTTGAAGTTGAGGACATCGTTGACACTTTCATGTATTGCAAGCTGCGTAGACAACAGAGGCAGTCTGGTTGCATTGGTTTCATCAAGAGGTATGTTTTACCAACACCAATTTGATTACATGAAAATAAGCACTTATCATATATTTTTTTTAGGAATACTTCTATGAAAAACACCAATTTTATAGCTTTGAAAAAATTACTTATTTTTCTAAATTCAACATTATATATATATATATATATATATATATATATATTTGTGAAATTGTTTCTTTCAAAATTTATTAGATCAGTGTTTTGAGAATAAACGTTTCATACAGTTTCGAAATAGGATACTGGGTCATTATTCTTGGATGAATATGTCTTCTAGACTTGCATATAGTACATGATGGCCTATTCTCACCTTTTGATAAAAGTAGATAAACCACAGATTTATTGAATATTCTCACTTTCTTTTCTATATTCTCATGAGTTTCTTGCTCTTGGCACTCACATTTCTGTTGATTTGAGATATAAAACTTTTATCTATTTATATAATTACCAAGCATCTGACATTTCCTTATTTATTAACAATTAGTGTACCAAAGCTTCTACATTCTTATCCAATTGCCTGGGAATGTTGGAAAGATTCATGAACTAAACACTCACCCCATGTTAATAAATAGCTTCTCTATTTGGAGAGGTTCTTCCCAAAAAGAAATAAAGCTGTGTATTTTTTTTATTTTACTGAAAGTTTTAAATTTGCATTTTTTTTAATCTAAGCTTAAATTAACTAAAATTAATTGAAAGTAAAGGATGAGTAAGATGAATATCTCAAACTTCAGAGTCTTTAAATTTCTCTAAATTATTTGATCAAATGAAATTCTACTGTAGATGAATTAAAAAACTTGGAGCTTATCGGTATAAGAAATAACTATGATTTTTCTCCAGGTTTGTATTTATAATTGATGAATTGGTGAGTAGACACAAGGTTCATGTGGATGTTGAAGGATAAAAACTAAGTTGCAAGAGCTATCTCGAAGTAGAGAAGTATATGGCATTGAAACAATTGGCACAACTAGTCGAGTCTAAAAAGTCAAGGCATGATTCCTATATTGCCCAGCTGGTGATGACATTGATATGGTTGGCTTTTGATGATGAGAAGAAAAAGATTCGTGCAAGAGTTAGTGGACATAAACAATACAAATCGGTCAGTGATCTCTATAGTGGGTATGGGTGGTTTGGGAAAGACCACACTTGCTAAATCTGTTTATAATGATTTTGAAGTTAAGAGAAGTTTTTGATATATTTGCATGGGTAATCATATCTCAACAATATACTCATCCATAGAGGTTTTGAAGAGAATCTCATCAAAATTTTAGCAACTCCATCGGTGACACAATCCAAGACCTCTCGGTTGCTATTTTCTAGAAAAATTGAAGAAGGCAAGTGCCCGATTGTTCTTGATGATGTTTGGAAAGAAGATGTATGGAATGAATTACTTAAAGTCTTTCCAAATGTTAATAAAGGAAGTAGAGTTATTATTACTACTCGCATCACAAATGTTGCTAAGATTGCTAATCCTACTACCAAATCACATGAATTGCGTTGCTTAGATGAAAAGGAGAGTGGGGAGTTGTTTCTTCGCAAGGTCTTCCCAAATCAAAATATTAAAACATGTTGCCCAACATATTTGGTTGATTATGCTCATCAACTTGTTCAAAGGTGTGGAGGTCTACCACTAGCACTAGTAGTTCTTGGAGGACTTGTCTCAACGAAACCACAAACCCAAGATGCATGGCAGAAAGTTGTTGACAGCATGAAAGGGCAATTTGTGGAAGGTGGAGAAAGGTGTTTAGAAATACTTGCATTGAGTTACAATGATTTGCCATATTACTTGAAATCATGTTTTCTTTATTTTGGTTGCTTCAAAGAGGATGAGGAAATTCCTACACAACTAATAATTAGATTGTGGTCGTGAGAAGTTTCTTACCAACATGGTAAAAACATAGAAAATTTGGATTTGATTGTTTGGAGGAGTTAGCACAACGATGTTTGATCAAATTACCGTGCTATCGTGATAGCATAAAAGTATTTGCCGAATCCATGATCTCTTACGTGACATGTGCATTTTAGAAGCCAAAGAGAACAAATTTCTTGAAATTTCCCAAAATGACACTACAGATTGTGCAGCCCGACGACTGATCATATTTAATGAGATTGAGACTCTAAACTATCCTAACTCAAAGTTGCGGGGTCTATTCTATGGCAATAGTTATAACCTTCTGCCTTTTAGAGCTCTGAAAGGACAACTTGGCAGATTTAAATTACTAAGAGTGCTTCTTTTGGCTAGTTCGGATATATCAGAATTTCCTAGTGAAATTAAATCATTAATTCATTTAAGATATCTTGCGTTGTATAATGATGATTTGAAGGAAGTTCCATCATGGATTGGTCATCTCCGTAATCTCCAGACTTTTATTGTATCCTCTGATGAGTTAGAAAAGATATCAGATTCACTTTGGACAATTGGCAATCTCATTCATGTTGATCTACAAAATGCATCAAGGGTTCCTCCTCCAAATATGGGAAATAATGTACCAAAGAATTTGCAGACTTTAGAAGGGGTAAATGCTGGACCATGGATAGGGAATGCACTTCCAAAGCTCACAAACCTATGCGAATTGAGCATAGAAAAAGTCTCTAATGATCATGCCGATGCCCTATCTTCATCACTCCAGAAATTGGGTCGTCTTGCCTCCTTTTCTATAGAGAATGATCCTGATGATGGAAATGAAATTCCTTTGGACAACATCATTACAACCTTTTCCAATCAACACTGCCTCAAGGAATTACATCTCAGTGGAAGTTTGAACCGCAAACAACTTCCACACAATGATGTATTTCCTCAACAACTAGTGGATCTATTTCTGGAATTTTCTAAATTGGAGCAAGACCCAATGGCAACACTAGAGAAGCTGCCATGTCTCAAATATCTACGACTCTATTATGATACATATAGAGGCAAACAGATGATGTGTTCGACAACAGGTTTCCCTCAATTGTTATCCTTGTTTATTGGGGCTCTTCACGAACTTGAGGAGTGGACAATAGAGGAGAACGCAATGTCATGCCTCAAGTCTTTGCAAATCTACGAATGTATTAGGTTGAAGATGATTCCAGAAGGACTGAAGAATTTGCCACTTGATCAATTGAATTTAACATCTATGTCTGAAGAATTTAAAACTAGGATGAAGGAGAATACAGGAGAAGACTGGTACAAGATACAACATGTGCCCAACATCTACATTTTTTAATAATATTAAGTGAGTTCCTTTCTTTATTTAATTATTTGGTATAACTTTTGATGTTTTTTTGCTATGTATGACCTTTCCATTTCATCTTAATTAGAATTAACTCTCTCTCATCTTTTGATATTTCAGCATATGCAGCCGCGCAATGGATAATATGTTCAATTGTTAGTTGCCTTCAAAAGGTAAGTCTTAATGTTTTGTTAATTTTTATTTACTATGTTTTGTTATCAAGGAATTATAAAAATATCAAAAAGCAAAAAATACATACATGGATTATTTGTATAGGAGCGGCGTGCGTGAGGAGTGCTTTTGGACTTCAAAGGAACTCCATATTAAGTCAGCAAGCAAGGGAGCATACATGAAGTTTCTTATATATGAACTCTACTTCAATAATTGATGTTTGTGTGGATGTCTGTGATTTTATTTATGTAATTTTGTATGGGTTTGATATTTTGTGGTTATATGGCCACACATATATGTTTATATTTGTGATTTTATTTTTGTAACGTAATTGGGTTTGATACTCTATCATTTTATATTTATTTAAGTGTGTGGCAATGCTTTGACTATTATTATTATGCCAATTTATAATTATTTGTTGGTGTGATTTATATAACGCAAGTATACGTTATCACAAACAAGTAATATAATGATAAGAGAGTATCGTTCCCACGAGGATTGTGTTTATTAATTACCAAAAATTATTAACCCTAATTTTTACTTTTACAAATGAGATTGAAGAGATTTAATTTAGAAAATCTAATTCATGGATTAGATATATATATATATAAGGAGAAATCAATGTCAAGAGATTCTAGGGTTTCCGAGTTCACCTAGACAAATTCTACCTAGATCATCTAGTTCAATTAATCAACATTTGTTTCTTATGTTGTCAACAAATTTTTCTAAATTACATATTAATCTTTCTCAAGCATCAATAGCATATTCCACTAGATAAGTTAACTTCATCTCTGAGATAACTGTGAACCTATAGAACTCATTAAGCTCTAGAAATTTATAATGATGTATACAACCTCATAAATATCTCTATCTTATGATGATTGTATGATATTTCAACCAAGACCTCATTCAATTATCACCTCTCAGTCTCAAATCAAATTACTAATCATGCAATTGGTGATCAAGCAATCACAAGCATTAAACATAAATTAAAATATCCAACATAGTTTTGAAACAAACATCAATTGAATTAAACAAAGATGAGTCTAGGGTTTCATAGTCTGGCTACATCGTAGCCCTAGAAAAAGTATTTAGAACATAATAATTGCAAAGTTTGACATATGAATAAGGTTCATAATCAAATAAACAAAGAAAAACTAAAAACTAAAGCCTGGCAATGAATCCGCGCCGAATCTTTGCTCCTGGCCTCTTGATCTCCGAAATCCTCCCCTCTTTTCGTCTCAACCCTAGACCTTTTTATAACTTGAAATCGGGGGTAGCGCCTAGGCGCTATACTTTCTGTTTTGTACCTCTTGATGTTGTAGCGCCTAAGCGCTGCATGCTAGCGCCTAGGCGCTAGATTTTCTGTTTTGCTTGTTCCCTCTTTGTTGAAACGTTGCTCTTATTTCTTCAATCTTGTACTTTTTACGCGTTCTTCCTTCAAATCATTCTCTTTCTTTCCTACAATGCAATAACAATAAGATTATGAGTAAAATTGGTTCAAAATAATTCATATTTAATTCATTATAAGTTAAAAAATGTCTATATATTGAGTGTAAATTATTACTCATCATTATTGTTTCCTTAAATTCTAATATAATGATGTTTTTTTTTTGTTTTTTTCAGAAATGTATAACATATGGTGTTGTCTAATATCAGAATTAATGCAACATGATAATTTTTTCCAATTAACTGTCATTTTAAATTTTCCAACGCAACAATGGATGTTGAAAAGGTAATAATTTTCATTCATTCATCTCAAAATTTTATAATCTGTTTTATAAAATTAAATTTCCATTTATTTCAAAATTGGCATATATAACAAAGGGTAATATCTAGAATGACATTTAATTTTATAGAAAAAAATATAAATTCATATAAAAACAAAATAAAGAGTGTCATCCGCTCCTTGTCAAGCATGGAAGATTTGATCTACTTAAACAATGAAGGGTCAATAATAAAATATTATAATACTTAACCAAGGAGGGTCAATAATAAAATATTATAATAATTAATAATGAACAAATATAATATGAAATCCATAATTATAATATAAAAATAATTACTTAAAATTTGATATTTAAACCGAGAAATGGCTATTTATACATTAGTATTTTTTAATTATGCCCATTTATTTTCTCGGTTTTTGAATTAGTTATCAATTTAATATATTAATATATAATTGTTGAACATCCCTTGGTGATTTATATTTATTTATTTATTGGTTCGTTTCGTTAGACTAGATAAGAAATTACTTACTACTTCTTATCATTTTATATGGATGATAAATTTTATCCATTAGGTCAAAATATCAAAATAGTCTATCTATTTTACGTTTTTCGCCCTTTTAGTCCTCTGATATAAAATCCGCTATTTGCATATTTTTGTCCTTTTGGTCCCTCCAATTGATGGATATGCCCTTTTGTTCTTTCCAGCTGATGAACTGGAGGGACCAAAAAGGATGAAAAATGTGTAAATATAAGGACCAAAATGGCAGATTTTACTGCTAAATGAGAAAATTGTGCAAATACAAGGACCAAAAGGACGGATTTTATATTAGAGGGACTAAAATGGCGGAAAACGCAAAATATAGGGACTAAAAGGGCGAAAAACGCAAAATAAAGGGACCATTTTGATATTTACACCTATCATTTACTTATTGATCTCAATGCTAATTTTTGTTTTTTTAAAATATTTATTTTTTATATTTTTTATTTAGTTGGAATATTTTTATTTTTATAATTTATAATGAAATTTCACTCATATATTATTTTATTTTCTTAAATAAAATGATGTATTTGTAAAGTATTTATCATAACATATTAATGATTTTTTTAAAATCTGATTTAGTTAATTTTTGTTGTTATATTTATGAAAAATATACTTTTTTTTTGTAATTATATATATTGATTATAAATTGAAAATAAATATTAATAAATATATATGGTTTTGTGGTTTGAATGAAAATAATAAGTATTAAGTATTATCAAAAATAAATCCTAGCATTATGACTAGGTTGACCCATCCAAGTCAACTGGTTCATGGTCAAACCGGCCAAATCACAGGCTTAGCATCTGGTTTTTTCATACCCGATTCAATGGGGTATGCCTGGATGGCCAAATAAGCCATGTATAATATAGTAAGGAGACAAACATCAACTCACAAACTACACTAGAATATACGAGCAAAAAAAAGTAACTTTCACTTATAAATTTAAATTTAATAATATGATTACAACCATGTAAGCGGATTCTTCTGCGAGTGCTTCAATTCCTCAAAAAAAATCACTTAAAAACAATGATAATTGCATGACCATCCAATCGAAAACTGATTGAAACGTTGAGGTTCCGATTTATTTATGGTTCTACACATGGCCAATTGGTGCTTAGGTATCGCGTGAGAAGCAAGCGTTGTGTTTTGCACGTGACACTAGATAATAAGTCTTTTAATTTGGACCAATGGACCTTAAAATTAAGTCCCCCATTAATGACTAAAGCATGTAAACAAAGGCTTGTTTGATGATGAAAAGGGTTGTCGAGTATATATATTTATATAATTTTATATGAAAATTTAATATATTCAAATAACTTGTATACCTCATGTTGAAGTGGGTAATTGCTAATGTGCCATTGTAAACGCTGTATTTACCAATCCGCCCTTCTTTTTCCTATTAATTTGAAAAACCTATTAAAATATTTATTTATCTTAAAGTTTTAAATTTTTTTCCTAGATGGATGAAGAAAAAAGAGTGAAGGTCCTTTTGATCTTTTTATTAAAAATTTAATTAGTTTTTTAGAATAAAAATAAATAAGGTAAAAACAATGTTTATTTATTTATTTATTCATTAGTGAAGAGTCTTGCTGCATTTGCTGTCCTTCAATGTTGTGCCTTTAATTGGTTTTCCCAGAATGTTCACGTATGATGAGATCAGAGTCTTCCAGAGTTTAAGTGGTAATTTTTGTATTGAGTTTGTTGAAAATGTCTTGTAAAAACAATATATATATATATATATTGTTAAAACAAGTTGTCATTTGTAGCATATCAAAATTAAAACAATATATATATTGTAAAAACAATACGAGACAAAAACACTTAGATATGAACCTTATTAGAGCAATGACTCCAAGTATCATGTTATAAAGAGCTCTGTAACTAAATCAAGGCAAAGTTATTTCCAAATAAATATATGGTCAGAATTTGATCAGGAGACCCCATCTATGGGGGACAACCATTGCCAACCTGACAACCAATGCATTAATCTTCAAAATACTAACTAGCAAGACATTAAAAAAGAAAAATAAAAATATAGGGTGAATCATAAAACACCAAATTTATCCAAAATCCAACGGGCCCAATCAACTTCATTGTCCTACATGTTGATGAATTAGATAGAATTCAAATGGTTCAAAAGAAAATGAATAAGGACTCTACTATAGGTTATATATAACCAGCAATATATATCGAGTCGCCTGATATATATATATATATGTATCAAACACATTTCTTGATTATGAAAAATGCATTTATAAGGACCAAAAAGAGTTGTATACTACAATAGCCATTTGAATCAACACAGACTAAACAAGTCCAGAGTTCATCTCTGCTCCAAAGACATCTACAGAATAAGTCCAAAACTTTTCATGCTAGTTTAATTATATTACTTATGTTAATTT
The DNA here is from genome assembly GCF_009730915.1 of Dioscorea cayenensis subsp. rotundata. Taxonomy (NCBI): domain Eukaryota; kingdom Viridiplantae; phylum Streptophyta; class Magnoliopsida; order Dioscoreales; family Dioscoreaceae; genus Dioscorea; species Dioscorea cayenensis. The sequence goes on from NC_052473.1 coordinate 2,043,782, forward strand.
TTAAGAATCTTTATATTGTATGTAAGATATCCATATGAGGTTATGATGTTTAATTGATATTGAATGTGAACAGAATATGAAATATTGTGAGATATTTTGTGGAGTAACATATCTCGAATTTGAGGTGCTTTGAACAAATGCCTGTTGGCATTCTTTATAATTGGTTAATGTATTAAAATTGTAAATGATGTTGTTATTCAGCTCTTTCTAGTTCATTAATGTTGAGTGGATCTTAGTTTTCAGGGAATGAAAACCACCAATGATTTGAAGAGCAAGACTCCATTTTAACAATTTGACATCAAGGTTCTCAAATAAGATGTATTTGATTTTCAATGTCTGACAATTCATTGCAGCAACATGAAAGATGAAGAGTGCATTGCTGAAGGATTAAACACTCAATTTGAAAATGAGATCAGGTGATATTTTCTAATGAACTTCACAACCTCCAAGCTATGCCCATTTCATGTAGTTTGATGGGACATAATTGAGCCAAGAAGCTGTTTTAAGTTATCTCAATATTTCAAATTTTAATTTAAAGTTAATGATACTTTAGCAGATAAACAAAGACTGTACCTTGAATGAACTAAGTGAATGATGCCTTATTTATAAAAAAAAAACAAGAGCCAATCTCTCTGTTGTTCATCACTAGTGTCTTTTATTTTTGGTCTCAATCCTTTTCTTTTGTTATTAATCTATATAGAATATTGTCACTTACTGGACAGTGTACTTTTCAATCAAGTTTTCCTGATCAGCCAGTTGCTAACGTGTAATGACACACATAATTAAGTATAAATGTTATGATTTCTTCACCATGATCACTTAGAATATATAGATTATTGTCTTATAATACCCATACGCTCCAGAAACCATATCAGTGAGATATTCACACCATAATTTTTTTAGACAGTTGTTCTACAAAATTAATTATGTACAAATTATTTGTTCGGCATAGCAGAATAAAGCATATTGAGTATCATTTCCTCCAAAAAAAGGTAACAATAAAAAGGAGAAATAAAGTTGAAGCATTGCAAGATAGAAAAACAAATTACATATATATTTTACAAAGTCTCTGACATCGTCAAAATTTGAGGAGCTATGAAGTTTGCTCCAAGTATGCCCATAGTGCAGTAAGGATGAGTGTTAAAATTAAATGATTTTTCCAAACTAGTGAAGAAAAACTCTAACTAGATTTTGAAAATTTTCTAGAGCCTTGAACAAGAATGTCTAGATGTTATATAATAATTAAAAAAAAATATTAGAATAGTTTTAATTAGAAGAATGTATAGAAAAATCTAGAAATTAGTTTGTAAAAAAATCAAAAAGATTATATATAGAACCATGCACAAGTACTATGAATACCCCATAAGTTTCTTACTTTTGAAATCAAAGGTTGAATACCCTAATTGATCCTCAGATTATTTTAAAATGTGCCCCTTTTAGTCCCTCTTGCTTTTTATTTGTCCTGGACTGTCCTTTTTATTATTTCAATGGATAAAATCAAGTCCCACAAGTTCTACGGGAATTAGATTTTTCCGTCTGCGTGAGGGACTTACATGGCATTTATATATATATATATATTATATTATTAAAATATTATTTTTTTCAACCTTAGTGGATCCGGGTCCAATTCGGACCCGGATCCAAAAACTTAAACAAAACATTAACTTTTAAAATTAGTTTTATCCAACAACCATCATCCTCTTAGCCGCTATCGTCGTCACCGTGGTTGCCGCTCATCCCTGTTGTGATGGCCGTCGACGTTGCCGTCGCCGTCGCAACATGTAGAAAATATTAACAAATTTTTCTTTGCACATAGGATAACTCTTCCTCCACATCAAGGATGCCCACCTTCATCGCCGTCGGCAACCGCCATCACCGTCGATAACGTAACTGTTATCGCCATCGCCAACAACTATTTTGCATCGGCAACCACCGTCACCAAAAATGCTCCTCGAAAATTTATATATTTTTTAAAATTTAAGTTCTAATTTCAGATACTAAGTTATTGTAAAATATAAAGAAGAAAGAACGGTTCATCAATATTGATACTTCTCAATTTCTAAGCTTTTGTTGTGCATTGAATTCCCATGAAGATCAATTTCTAAGCTAATGAAGATTAACTCAAATGAAATCTCATCAAATCATTTATTTGAAGAATATAGAAAGCAAAGAAAATGTAAATAAATGTAAGAAAATGAAAATAAATGTAGTCCAGAACATGTGTTGCTTTTCTGTATTCAATAAAAATTAACAAAACATTCAAAAGTTTTCAACAAAAGACAATGGATTCAATTTTCACTTAGCTGAGAGACATAAGAATATATGAAAGAGTAATTATGATGAACAGCATCATTGTAACATCCTGTTTTATATACATGAACAAAACACCATTCCAAATAAACAACATGCTTCAAAGTACATTGATGATGCCAAAAACCATATGATGATATCAAAACCCCTTTGTCAATTATTCTTTGCATGCTTCAAGGATTAGACTTGTCTTTGGTGGTTGGATATGTTATGCTTTGTTGCGTAGAGAGTTCTGGAAACACAAATGATGCAGTGGTCTGTTGTTCAACTTGTTGTTCAACTTCTTTATCTTGGTTTCTCTTTTGCAAAATTGCAGATGAACAATTTTTTTACTCTTCATTGTCTCGCACAACATTATAATGAATAAGAAGATTTACAATATTTAAAAGAAGATTAACTACAATAGAGATGGTTTTAAGATGGTAAAGAAATTACAAGTAAGCCAGAGGTAGTGATAAATGATGTAGATTGAAGATTTTCCCTCCCAATAATGAGTCCGCCACTGTGAATACCCTATATCATATAAGAAAATTCAGAAGATTGTTATTTTCCCAACTATTTCAAACCCATCACAATCTATTGAATTTTTATAAAGAAGGTATACTAAAATTAAATCCTTACTCTTAAAATCTGGATTGAACTATTGCTTGTTGATTGTGTCTTGCTTTTCCCTTTGGTGGCAACATTTTTCTGTTTTTTCTGCCTTGATGCATTTGCCATGTCACCATCTGACACCTGTAATATGTCATAACTTTAGGCCATGCCAATAGATCAATCTAATTAAAAAAAAAACTACATGTGCTTTATTGGTTATTAATTTAGAGCACTTACGGTGTATGTTGGTTTTTTTGGGCATGTCACCTCTGTTATGGCCTTCAACATGGCAATAACTACGGTAAAGATCCTACCTTTCCTGCATAATTTTGTGGTGCTCTTATTTTTACCTTCCAAGGGCTCTCTTCTCCTTTTTTTTGGTGGACGGCCAGGCATTCTCTTTATCAAAGGAGGCAGCATTGGTCCTTCTTGACTACTGAGCCGAATTCCCTACCTCTCACTGGGCTGACAAGGGATTCATATGCTTTTAAGTATGTCTCCTTACTAAACCAATGAGCAAGGTAATTAAGTGGGTCTTCTCCTTTGAAGGCAATGGCAGCCATTGCATGTTGGCATGGTATGCCTGTTTTGTTCCACCTACCACATGAACAATTCTGGTCTGATAAAATAACAATGTAAGCCTCCCTTACATGAACCATCATATTGTCCCAATAAACCTCATGTTTAGCACCTCCATTCCACTCAACCAGCCATTTTGAACTTTTTTGTTTTTCTTTCTCAAGCTTGGCAACAATATTAGGTCCATAATTCCCTTTCCACTTATTGGCATATTCTCTCTTCACTGCAATCCTTGTCATAACATACTGTCTTAAGTCTTCAAGCATAGAAATCACTGGTTTGCTCCTTGCATCTAGGATTACACCATTAAAAACCTCACACATGTTGTTGTCAATTGCCTCGCATTTAATTACCTCTGAGAAGAAGGCCTGGCACCAACCTTGAATGGGCCATTTTTCTAGTAGTTCATCCACAGCTTTGTCCCCTCCTTTTAGTTTTCTCATTTGGTCCAACTGCTTCTGCATCTCAGGGAGGCTTGTTGACCTAGCAATATTCCAGAATTGGATTTGCAATTCCTTACCCTGGTGTTTCTTGCCCCATCTAGCATAGATGTGCCTTGCACACATTCTATGCTCAATGAATGGAAGAAGGGCATTCCACGGCATGGATTAGTCCCCCGCAAAGAATACTTTGGATTAGTTAAATACAACACTGTTTTTAATGGTGTTTAAAAAAAATTCTGAAGTATATTGCATACCTTCTGCATATCACTTATTAGAGACCATCCCAACCCTTCCCCATGCAAAGGTCAGACCTCAAATGTTCAAGAAACCAGCCCCATGCTTCACTTGTCTCTTTCTGAACTATTGCCCATGCCACTGGAAACATCTGGTTGTTTCCATCCCTCCCAACAGCAACAAGTAATTGGCCTTTAAGCAACCCTTTAAGAAAACAACCATCTAAACCAACAAGCTTCCTACAACCAGCTAAAAACCCTTCCTTAGCAGCACTGAGGCAGATATAAATTTTCTGGAATACAGGTAGCTCAGTTGGATTGTTTCTTTCCACCACAACAATTACAGAGTGCTACCTGGGTTTGTCTCCTTCAACTCAAGTGAATAATTATTTAATACTTTAAAGTCCTCGATGAACTGGGCTTCAATGTTTTTAAGCACCAAATTCTTGGCATTCCTCGAGACCTTGTTGGTTATGAAAAACACCCAACGCGTCCCTCACCATTGCTCCTTAAGCTGTCTTGCCTTGATAAAAAGGCATGGCACTTATCACTTCCCCAAATCTTTTAGCAATAAAAGGAGTCGTCACCCTTCTATTTTTTTTGTAGACCCAAGCAAGCAGGAATGCTCTGAGATATAATGTTTCACAACATACATCTTTTTTTCCCCTTACACCAAGAACATAAAAATTAGCCATTTGCACTCTTTTCCAGAGCATCTAGCTCTAACCCTCAGTGAATCATTTTTGATGTACTTGAATTCAAATCCCCTCCTAGTTGAAAATTCAATGAGCTCTTGCTTGAATGATTTCAGATCTTTAAACCTTAAATCCAAGAAGAAATCATTGAGATGGACATTAGGGTTATAAATCATTCTATTAGACCTGTGTCTCTTAGCATCATCAGCATTAGAGTCTTCACTGGTATCAGAATAGCTTCCTGGGTCTGATGACTCAATATAGTCACTTATATATCCACTAACTTTTCCAATATCAGAAGAAGTTGCAAGATTTTTTATGCTCTGAGGAATTTCTGGGTATATCTTGTCGTCCCTCGACCTCATTTCCATCAATAATTTCTTTCGAGGATCTTCATCCTGTACTCACCACATCTTCATCTCTCGTTGACAACATTATATGACCCTTGTAATGATCTAACCAACTCGAACATAATTTTTTTAATCTTCATCGCTTGCCTCTTCTGCTTCATCATCAATATCAGAGTTGTAACTAATAAAAGGAACATCTATTAGCCTTTCTACATCATCTTTCATTGAGTCACTATCACTGTCATTCTCATTTTCCTGCACATCTCCAATTACACTGCCACTCTTATTGCCAGCTTCATTGCCAATTTCACTGACACCCTCATGAACTTGATCCACATCCAATTGAACAATATTTTTCTGTCTTAGATCAATGCCAACATCATTACCAACATCAGTGAGTAACACTTTTGGCAATAATTTGTCCTGTTTAGCATCCGATGATTCCACAAAGATATTTGCTGTCCAAGATTTAATTAATTGATCACAAAAATTTGCAGTGTCTTCATCATTACATATTGTTTTCAAAGCCCCACCCTCATCCACATAAAATAGATCCACAGACCTCTCAATGTTGTACCCTAACTCATTAACATCTCCTAACAAATCCCAGTAACATAACCTGTCTGGATCAACAGCAAATTCATTAATCTTCCCATTGGCATACCTAATTTTCCTTTCTCTTACTAATGAGCCTCCATGATGATATTTAATAGTGTACTCCTTTGAATTAGACATCTCATGCTGCACACCATAGAAATCCAAAATGGAAATATATAAAACATAAACCATGTCAGATAAAAATGAGGATTGAGTTCTAATCTTTTAGCATCATTGGCATAAGAAAACCAGCAATCCAAAAACTGATGTTTACAAAAGTTTGGCATGATTATAAAAATATAAATAGAATGTAAGGGAAAATCAACAAACATACCATCACAATATTGGCAATTCACAGTGTCCCTACGCCAATAAAAGAAGTATTTAGTAGATTATTAGTTTAAACAAATAGAAATATCTAACATATAAATAATAGCACTTGTAAACTCGAAATATAAGAGAAAATCGGAAAAAGCAAAAAAACCTTTTCTATTTTCAAAAATTCTCTAACTTAAACTTTGTCCAACACATATAAGCCATGTTAAAAGGCATACACTGAGATCACAAACTCTACATAAAAAAATCTCCACTAGTGTTTTTCATTGAATTCAAAACTGAATTCTACCACCAATAAACTAGAACTGAATAAAAAATACTAAATAGCAAATAAATATCAAGTTTCATCATTCTGTAAAGGTTAACAATAAATAGATACCACAGAATTATTTCAAACCTGAATAATTTGGCCTTAAGAATATTTGATTCTTAAAGTAAGAAAGCATCAATTCTAGATTTCATCACACTTGGCTCACAAAATGATAAAATAGTAAATATAACTGACTTTGTTCCTAATGTAGATACTCGTTATTGAGAAAGGGCAGGTGTGTATACTTTTTGCACAAGTTCTCCATGTTCAGTAAAATTAGGACAAAATAAAAAAAAAATCTTTATATTTTAATAACTAGATTGAAGCTTTTGACCACACTGATTTTTGGTCTAAGTAAAAATTCCACAGTTTATGTGAAAAAAGAATAATGCAAATGGTATATATTCATCATATGCATAGTTATATGATAAAACATGAATGGGTGCTCAGGACCTTAAATATTGCAGGATATCTGCAAGGCCTCCTTTGTATTTTTGGAAACTCAACAACCATCCTAAGGATCATAAACATTTTGCATATTACTCGATAGCAGTAGCATCAAACTCAAACACTACTAACACTAGATTGAATTGATGACACCTATTGCCATTTCTATGACTTGCAACAGGGTTTATCCAATGTATGTCTCTAGATTGTTCAAATGGCATATATAGAAACTAGGAATTGAAATGTATCAGCTTTTATAGACAAGTGTCACGTAAGCGTCACACTTGTGTTCTTATATTAGTTTTGGGATTGATTTACTTGACATCATCAACCATCCTGGAGGATTAGAAGCATTTCACATATTCATCGGAAAAAAATAGAAGCATCAAACTCAAATTACTAACACTAGATTGAATTGATGATGCCTGTTGCCATTACTATGGTTTGCAACAGGGCTTTATCCAATGTATGTCTCTAGAACGCGGCTAGAAAATAAGCATCAACTTGTTAAAATGGCATATATAGAAACTACGGATAAAAAAACATAACAACGTTATAGGCATGTGTCACCAAAAGCGGCACACTAGTGTGTTCTCATGTTAGTTTTTGAATTGATTTACTTGACATCATCAATCGCAAATTCAATAAAAGCTCATCGGCGAGAACCGATTTAGGGGTCGGGGTTAGGGTTAGGGTTAGGGTTGATAAATAGAAACACAAAGAAATGAGTATCAATTCCCTTACCTTCAATGATGGCGTAGGGATCCTCGGTGAGTCTTCCGGATGAATGCCCTAGCCGGGAGCCGGATCCTCGACCGCCTTCTTGTACAAAGGAGCGACAAGGATCGTGTATCCTTCTCTGGTGTCTACAATGGTGGCAGTTTGGTGTGTGTGGCGTTGACACTCCGGTGAGATGATCCGGTGAGATGATCCGGTGAGATGATCTGGCGAGAATCGGCGGTTGGGACGACAATGGCGGGTGAAAGAGTAAAGTTGGTTAATGTTTTGTTTAAGTTTCGGATCCGGGTCCGAATTGGACCCGGATCCACTTTTTTAAGGTTGAAAAATAATATTTTAATAATATTATATATATATATATATATATATATATATAAATGCCATGTAAGCCCTCACGGACGGAAAATCTAATTCCCGTAACGGCTGGGACTTGATTTTATCCATTGAAATAATAAAAGGACCGTCCAAGGACAAATAAAACAAGAGGGACTAAAGGGGCACATTTAAAATAATACAGGGATCAATTAGGGTATTCTACCGAAATCAAATATTGAACGAAGAATCTTTTGTCAAACTAGTCCTAAAAATTGTATATCTGTTTTAGAAAAAGCATTAAAATTGGCATATATAATAGAGCATGATGTCCACAAATTATATTTATATTCATAATATATATATACATATACCTGCGCAAATGGACCCATATAAAGAAAACAATAATGATAAAGAACATTATTACGCTGATTACCTACTTTTTTTTCGAATAAAGTGGATAAACCACAAATTTATTAAAAAGAAGAGAAACTGGGGAAAACAAAGTACATAGTGGCAACAACAAACAAGACAAGCTAAAGAAGAAGGAAACTGATTTCCTCATCAGGGATGAGAAAGACAAGTAACAGTGAAAATAAAACTAAGAAGAAGTAGGAAAATCTGAAGTCGGTGAAGTCAGCCGTCTGGAGACACAGGCCAGCTCAGAAGTGAAACAAGCGGATTACTCTTGAGTCGAATTGGGCACCATATCGCCTGTGAAGTCAGTGGACCTGGAGCTCAGGAAGTTTAAGGAGCGCTTTACCTTCTGAACAGCCTCAGAAGCTTCCAGTTGGTGGAGATCCGAATCAGTAAATCCGTGAAATAGCCATATTAGCGCTTTTAAGAATTGTAATAGAGTGGTGCACATATTTGGTTGAAAATACGATTGTATGCGTCCAACCAAATATTCCGTAAGATGGCTCGGAACGAGATCCCAAAAAATTCCTATGAATAGGATTTAATGAGGGGATCCAATTGGTCCAAATATTTGAAAGCCGAGGAAGGTAGAGTTTCGTAGTTAAGCAAACATTTGAAAAAGGACCAAATACTGAATGTAAATGCCATAGCTTTGTGGAAAATAGGTGATCCACTCGACTCGAATTATTATGCAAAGAATACAAGTGTCGATGGCGTAAGGGATTGCAAACCTTTTTGAAAAGGTTCTCAAGAGTCAGGATTTTGTTATCCCATGCCTGATTACCTACTTTACTCTTGGTATAATTTTTTTTTGTCTTTCCTTCTTTTTCTCTGTTGTTCCCAATTGCCAATATAAAGAAAATATAACAATAACAAAGAATATTATGCTTATTTCCTACATTACTCTTGGTATAATTCTTTTTATTTCCTTCTTTTTTTCCGTTGTTCCCAATTGGCAATATGAAGTAATTCATCACCGGATATCTTTATTCCTCCTTTCTTTATATCAACTTCTTGACATGCTTTGTCGCAAATGCAAGCAAGCATCTCTTTAGAAACGTAACCATATTGAGAAGGTTATAAATATATAAATCATATTTAACTTTCTTCTCTTGATCACTACTGCTTGTCACCACTTGATCAAAACAAAAAAAGAGAAGAGAGAAACAAATCAATGGTCGATGCCTGCAGTGGGTTTTGTGGTGGAGAAACTTGGTAACTGACATCGCAAGAAGCCGACAATTTGTACGGAGCGAGAGGAGAAGTGGATTGGTTGAAAGGAGAACTGAGGCAATGCAAAGTGCTTCTTAAAGGATGCAGATGCAAAGAAGAACAATGGTGATGATGAGAGGGTCAAGAACCTGGGTCACGAAAATGAGAGATGTGGCTTTTGAAGTCGAGGACATCATTGACACTTTCAAGTGGATGTTGAAGGGTCAAGTCACGTGAGACAACAGAGGCGACTGGTTGCATTGGTCTCATCAAGAGGTACGCTTTTACAAAACACCAATTTATTTACATGAATATGAGCACTTTTCTTATATTTTTGAAATACTTCTATGAAAAACACCAAACTTTTAGCTTTGAGAAAAAAAATACTTATTTTCTGAATTCAACACTTATAAATTAAAAAATATATATATACAAGAGGGTATGCTTTTTTATTTCTTTAGTCAAAGATTTATTGGTGAAAAAAAAGTTAAATCTAACATGGTTTTAGTTTTATAGATCTAATTTTTAGTATTTAGATTGACTTATAAAAAATATATATATAACTAGTGAAATTGTTTTTTTCAAAATTTATTAGGTCGGTGTTTTTAGAATAGACTTTTCATAGAGTTTTGAAATTGAATACTGGGTTATTTTTTCTTGGATGTAAAAGTCTTGCTAGACTTGCATATAGTACATGATGACCTATTCTCAATTTCTTTCCCACATTCTCATGAGTTTTTAATCTAAGCTAAAATTAACTAAAATTAATTGAAAGTATATATAGGATGAGTAAGATGAATATCTCAAACTGTGGAGTCCTTAAATTTCTCTAAATTATTTGATCAAATGAAATTCAACTATAGATGCGTTAAAAAAAAATTGGAGCAGATAGGTATAAAAAATAACTATGATTTTTCTCCAGGTTTGTATTTATATTTGATGAATTGGTCAGTAAACGAAAGATTCATGTGGATGTTGAAGGGATAAAAACTAAGTTGCAGGAGCTATCTCAAAGTAGATCATTATATGGCATTGAAACAATTGGCACAACTAGTCAGTGTAGAAGTCAAGGCGTGATTCCTATATTGCCCCAGCTGAGTGATGACATTGATATGGTCGGCTTTGATGATGAGAAGAAAAAGATTGTGCAAGAGTTAGTGGACACAAACAATACAAATCGGTCAGTGATCTCTATAGTGGGTATGGGTGGTCTAGGAAAGACCACACTTGCTAAATCTGTTTATAATGATTTTGAAGTTAAGAGAAGTTTTGATATATTTGCATGGGTAATCAAATCTCAACAATATACCATCCATGAGGTTTTGAAGAGAATCTCGTCAGAAATTTCAGCAACTCCATCAGCTGACACAATCCAAGACCTCTCGGTTGCTATTTCTGAAAAATTGAAGAAAGGCAAGTACTTGATTGTTCTTGATGATGTTTGGAAAGAAGATGTATGGAATGAATTACTAAAAGTCTTTCCAAATGTTAATAAGGGAAGTAGAGTTATTATCACTACTCGCATCACAAATGTTGCTATGATTGCAAATCCTACTACCAAACCACATGAATTGGGTTGCTTAGATGAAAAGGAGAGTTGGGAGTTGTTTCTTCGCAAGGTCTTCCCAAATCAAAATATTGAAACATGTTGTCCAACATATTTGGTTGATTATGCTCATCAACTTGTTCAAAGGTGTGGAGGTCTACCACTAGCACTAGTAGTTCTTGGAGGACTTGTCTCAAAGAAACCACAAACCCAAGATGCATGGCGGAAAGTTGTTGAGAGCATGAAAGGGCAATTTGTGGAAGGTGGAGAAAAGTGTTTAGAAATAATTGCATTGAGTTACAATGATTTGCCATATTACTTGAAATCATGTTTTCTTTATTTTGGTTGCTTCAAAGAGGACATGACTATTTATGCAAAAACATTAATTAGATTGTGGTCAGCAGAAGGTTTCTTACCAGTGAAAAATGGTAAAAACCACGTAAGAAGTTGGATTGGATTGTTCTAGAGGATTTGGCACAAAGATGCAGGGGTCCAAATTACTAACCGGGAATATGATGGCAGTGCAAACAAATTACAAATCCATGATGTCTTGTGTGATGTGTGCATTAGTGAAGCCAAAGAGAATAGATATTTTGAAATCTACAAGAATAATGACATCTGTAGATTATGTGACAATGTCGAAATACACCCGACGACTAGTCGTATGTAATGAGATTGACATTTTAAACTATTCTAACTCAATGTTGCGGGGTCTATTTTGCCTTGGATATATTAATCATCCTTCGGATTTTCAGAGTCGTGAAAGGACGACTTGCCAGTTTAAATTATTAAGAGTGCTTTGTGTGGATGATATCTCGGGCTTTCCTAGTGAAATCAAATCATTAATTCATTTAAGATATCTTCAATTGTTTGCTTGGAGTATTCCATCATGGATTAGTCATCTCCGCGATCTCCAGACTTTTGTTCTTTTTAATTTTCATAGTTTAAAAAAATACCGATTCACTCCGGACAATTGGCAATCTCGGGCATGTTTATCTACAATGTACATCAACGGCTCCTCCTCCAAATATGGGCAATAATGTACCAAAGAATTTGCAGACTTTAGAAGGGGTAAATGTCTGGATCATGGATAGGGAATGCACTTCCAAGGCTCACAAACCTATGCGAATTGAGCATTAATGAAGTCTCTAATGATCATGCCGATGCCCTATCTTCATCACTCCAAAAATTGGGTCGTCTTGCCTCCTTTTCTATAAAGAATGATTCTGATGATGGAAATGAAATTCCTTTGGACAATATCATTACTGCTTTTTCCAATCAACAATGCCTCAAGAAATTGCATCTCGAAGTAAGTTTAAACGACAAAGCACTTCCACACAATGATGTATTTCCTCAACAACTTTTGAAACTAACGTTGTATAATTCTAAATTGGAGCAAGACCCAATGGCAACACTAGAGAAGCTGCCATATCTCAAATATCTACTACTCTATAATGCATATACAGGCAAACAGATGATATGTTCGGCAACAGGTTTCCCTCAACTGTTATCCTTGAGAATTTCGTGTCTTGATGATCTTGAGGAGTGGAAGATTGATGAGAAGGCAATGTCATGCCTCAAGTCTTTGGATATCAACACATGTGGAAGATTGAAGATGATTCCAGAAGGACTGAAGAATGTGCCACTTGATCAATTGAAGTTATTAAGTATGCCTGAAGAATTCATGACTAGGATTAAGGAGAATACAGGAGAAGACTAGTATAAGATACAACATGTGCCCAACATCTCCATTTATTAATAATATTAAGTGAGTTCCTTCCTTTATTTAATTATTTGGTATAACTTTAATTTTTGATATATATATATATATATATGACCTTTCATCTTAATTAGAATTAACTCTCATCTTGATATTTCAGCTTATGCAGCGGCACAATGGATAAATATTCAATTGTTAGGCTAATGTTAGCTGCCTTCAAAGGTATATTTTCAGTTCAGTGTTTATTTCTTTGCCTGTTTTATTTTTGAAGATTTGTTACATGTACCTCTCTTGGATTCCAGTGGTTCCTGTTAAGGAGATGCACAAGCTTAAGGAGTCTATTGCTGCGGTTCGGCGTTGTATCCAGTTTTCAAGCCTCCCACGCGAGGAGCCGGATCCCAACAGGCACGATGAGTTTTCCTGCTAGTTGTCCTCCTTTTTGCTGATGTGTCTTAGAGGAGTCCCTCTCTCCTCCTCCCTGTGTCTCAGTGTGTTGTCTCGTCTCTTAGTGTTTGTTTCCCCTGTTGTGTGCTTTTGTTTCCACTTCTAGTGGAGTTGTTTGTCTGTTTTGTTCTCTTTGTACTGTTTTTCCTCTCTTTTTAATGCAATTGTGGTTTATCCACTTTATAAAAAAAGGTAAGTTTTAATATTTTATTAATTTTTATTTACTATGTTTTGTTATCAAGTAATTATCAAAATATCAAAAAATCAAAATTACATACATGGATTATTTGTATAGGAGCGGCGTGAGTGAGGAGTGCTTTTGGACTTCAAAGGAGCTCCATATGAATTGTATATATATATATATATATATATGAATTGTACTTCAATTGATGTTTTTGTGGATGTTTGTGATTTTAGTAATGTAATGTTATATGAGTTTGATACTTTGTGGTTATATGCTCAACATATGTGTGTATTTGTGGTTTTATATTGTCACTACGCAATTTTCTATTTATAGAACCGGATAAGTAGAAGTGTTTTTTATAAACCGGCCACATTTAGAGGGTGAAAATTTTCTCCTCCTTGTAGAGCCGGTTTAAAAAATTGTAAACTCTCACTCCCATTCTCCCCATAAAACCCCATCTTCTCTAGCGCACTCTCTTTTGCTCTGCCCTGAAACCCTCATCGTGAAAAGTAGCGGCACACCACCGGAAGCTCCACCAACGACCTTTGCCTGCATTGGAATGACGCTATCCATCACCGGAGCCGCATAATCAAAAGTTTGGTATGGAAGCACATCGCCGAATAACATCTCTGCCCCCTTACAATTAGGGTTTGATTATGAGTCCATTGTAGGGCAGTGTTGCGAGATGCTGATAGGTTTCATGACACTACCGGTGGGGATCGCCGGGCCACTCTTGCTTGATGGGATGAAGTACTATATGCTGATGGCGACGACTGAGGGGTGCTTGGAGAGTACTAATCGTGGTTGCCATGTTGTCTTGAGAGATGGGATGACGCGTGCACTGGTGGTGAGGTTCAAGTCTGTAATGAGGGCCGCAGAGTTGAAGTTCTTCTTGGAGGTGGCAGAGCATTTCGAGACTCTCTCCATAGTGTTCCACAAGTGTTTGTCTTAATTCCTCTGAGAAAATCTTTTTTTTATTTCTTTCCTACTCAAAACCAGGATTTTGATTTGTCTTTCCTTGATCTTTTGAAGAATTGTGTTATTACTGTTGTTTTGGATTTTAGATTGTTTTCTTCTGGTAATTCAGTTTAATTTTGGTGTTTTCATTCCAATTCATGTGTTTATCTACTCTTTGTATTGCCCTTTTTCTGATTTCTCTGTGTTAGCCTTGCCCCTTTTTTTTATAATTGATGCTTTTCATAGTTTTTGCATGTGGGTAGAGGGATGTCATTCTCTTTTGGTTGCTGGCTGAGCTTTTTGTGTGTTATGTTTTTCAAGCAAAACTTCTGACTTGTTTTCAGGAATCATTCATGTTTTGTTGGCATCCATGAAAAAAAAAGAAATTTATCATTTTCTCTTATCTAACTCATTTTTTTAATCAATTTTTTGTTCTCTTATAGAAATTTCTCTTTGTCCAACTCCAATTCCAGCAGTTCAAGCAGGTTTGCAAGGCTTCAAGGGATCCATTGCTCGTTGGTAGGGCGAAAACTCTGCATGAGATTCAGCTATAGCACTAGAGACGCCATGGGGATGAACATGATGGTCTCTAAGGGAGTATAGAATGTCTTGGATTATCTTCAAAAAGACTTCCCGGACATGGACACAATCAACATATCTGGTTAAATTTTATTCTCTATTTAATCATGGTTTTCTTTTTGGTTATTCTTGGTTGCAAAATTAAAGTCCAGAATCATCAAGTTGTCCTATAGACAACAGTTATTACTACTAATTAAGACCAATAAGTTGGTGTTTTGTTGTGTTTTCATGTGGATTTTCTTTGGTTCATTAGATTAAATTTGAGGAAAAAAACCAATGAGATTTTTATGTTATTTTATGGATGTTAAACAGTGATTTATTTATTTTAGGAATTGGGATGGGATGTCAAAATTTGGAACTTTGGAGCTTGCTAGTGGTTTGGGTGGGAACATCAAGAAGCAGGAAGTTCAATCTGCTATACAACAGTAATGTTTTGGCATACTATTTCTTTAATGTATGTTGTTTTTTTTTTTTAATATTTAATTTGATCCATGATGTAATGAGGTGATCAAATGATAGATTCTAATATGGTTCTCATAGGAATTTGTGCTGTGTTATTCATGTATTTAGCACAATAATGCATGGACTATTAGTCCAAATATTTTCGGAGGTTAAGAGTGGATCACTATTATATATATATATATATACATATATGTATATTCTATTCTTAAAGTATTGTTGTTATTTATGACTTGTGCATAGTTAAATCTATCAATATCTTTAGTTGAATTTCAGGTTCTAGCACATTATGTAAATTTATATTACTTTTGCCTTCCTCTGGTCTCTCAAATATTTGTGTGTGCTATTTTTTTTATTTGTTATTCTTACTGCAAATGGACCATATGTTTGCCATGGTATTTTGATGAGCCTTTATTTTCTTAATATTAATTTGTACATGCTGTATTTGTTATAATCAACCAGTGTTCTGTGCCCTATTTTTATTATGTGAGCTTATTTGTGTCTTTTTAGCTGAAATTGGTGTAAGGATATGAGTTTTAGCTCTGATTTGATGCTCTGCTTTGAGATTTTTGAGTTATATTGCTTAAACTCATGCAATCATTGGATGTTTTTTCTTTTGTTTTGTTTTTTCTTCCATTTTTAGGCTGTAAATTGGACGACAGGATGAGGATCTAGGATTGACTGTGATATGAAAACAGTGCGAGAGGGGGTTTTCTCCGTTGAATGGCGGAGCAATGGGCGGTCGGGAAACCCGAAAGCTGGCAGTCGCCGCTGTCCTTCTCCTTCTCGATGTGATCTTGGTCTCTCTGATCATCGTCTACGTGCCTTGTAAGGAGTCCCATCCCTCAGTTCCGTTGTCTCACATTCTGATCTTTAATCCTTTGTTTGGCCTAGGTATGATGTTTTTATCTTTATTCATAGATACAAAGATAGATTGGGATGCATGCATGTCTCAGGTTGGAGGATTTTCAAGGCTTTTGATCAATGGATTGTCTTGCTTTGGTGTTTGTTTTGGGATTTTAAGGGTTTTGTTGTGTTGGATGGCAGGTGGATGGGTTTCTTGGAGGAGAGAGGGATTATACGAAGCTGAAAGGGGATACAGAGCCTTTGGTTTATCTGTCTTTGTTCTTTTTATGCTTATTCCGCCATCCAATTTGTGACTGGTAGACAGGTATATCTTGCTCAGGTGAGTGTTCATTTACCAGAAAAATATTGGAAAAAGGATTCTCAATTTTTAGCAAATTGCAATCTAAAAATATTGTATCTAAGTCTATGATTTCTAAATCTTATGCAGAAATTTTAAGGAAGCTGTTACTACTGCAGAAGACACCTTACTAGTGTATGTGGTCAACCAGACAACACAAGCTCAGAAAAATAAATCTAGGTACCTTTAATTATTCCTCTTAAGAAAACTTTCTTAAAATGACTGTTTCTGTTTTTGCAAATCCAATGACCTTGTTTGACAGCTGTTGCCCTTGGAGAAATAAGGTGTGGTCACTGGATGTGTAATGATCTTACTGCCTGTGAGAATGGGCAGTGAATGAGACAACTTCATGAAAACATTAATTAAAATATGATATCTACTTTGGATTGTTATTGTCACAGTCAATTGGATTCCTTTTGTATTCACTTGTTATCATGAAAGAATTTTCTAGAGCATCATCATTCAAACCTCCAGTAGTATATAAATATTATTGCTTATATGGATAATTGATTTCTCTATCATGCAAACATAAGGAATGACGTTATTAGAACTAAAAAAATTTGGATGAAATCACATAGCATGACACCTTGTAAGCACTAGCCCATGGCTTATATTATGGATTTTGATATTCATAATGTCACATTGTGGATTGTTAGGACTCATATTCCTTCCTTTTTTTTCAATTAATGGTTGGGACCCCAGATGACATGGCACATTAGTTAGTAATTAGTATATTCACTCGAAGAAATGTGGAAGGTTCACTCCTAGAAAGAAGCATCTGAGGGCCCTTTGTTTAGAAAACCTTGAGGTTGTGTCTTATATAATAATAATAATATAGTTGTATTCTGATTAAATAATCACTTAAATGAATTCTTATGTCTAAATGCTCATGCTTCTATTTCATGTCTAATTTAACCAAAAGGAATTTCTGAAAGATCAGTTTACCCACCCATCATAAATATTATGTATTGACTCCAGTTTCATATAAAATATGGGCTATTCAGGGTGTGAAATAAAATACCAACATCTTCCCTGGTAAAACTTGTGAAAAATAATGTAGTTTTTAATGAGTTTTTTTTTAAAAAAAAAATTTTTGTTAAAATGGCATAGAAAGGGAAAAATAAAGGTATAATCACCAAAATAGTCTATGTACTTTTCTCTCTCTTCCCTTTTGGCCTCTAATCGAACGCTCCCGACTAATCCCTCTACTTTCAAAAACGTGCTCACTTGGTTAAAACGCTCTAAACTGAGTCCCCTCTACTTTTTGAAACGTGCCCACTTAGTCTCAGTCCCTCTACTTTTTAGAACGTGCTCCACCTAGTCCCACCAAGTGGGCACATTTCTAAAAGTAGAGGGACCCACAGAAGATTTTTAACCAAGTGCATACTTTTCAAAAGTAGAGGGATTAGTCTGAGACTTTCTGAGATAGAGACCAAAAAAGGAAGAGAAAAGTAGAGACTAACCAGCGTGATTATACGTAAAAAAATAAATGTCATATAAATATATTTTTAAAGAAATTAAATAATAGAAGAAAAAAATAAGGTAAAATCCTCAAAATGGTCCCTCTATTATGATCATGTGGCCCTTTTACTCCCTCTATTATGAAATTTGTCTTTTTGATCCCTCTATTTTTCTTGAATGAGAAATGTTGATCCTTGCCCTAACTGCCGTCATCATCTCCGTCCACTTTTGCTGACATGGCATCCACGGCTAATGACGTGGACAAGTATTTTAAACATCCGAATTGACGTGGCAATTTTTAACAGTATTTTAAACATTTGATTGAATTTTTTATATTATACTTGTCCACGTCAGCAAAAGTGGACGGAGATGATGACGGCAGTTAGGGCAAGGATCAACATTTCTCATTCAAGAAAAATAGAAAAACCAAAAAGACAAATTTCATAACAGAGGGACTAAAAGGGTCACATGATCATAATAGAGGGACTATTTTGAGAATTTTACCAAAAAATAATGTTCATAAGGTAGCGGGACTGAGTGACAGCTGAGAATGTTGGGCAAGGACGAAAGTACTCGACAGCAGCAGAGATGAGGTATGGCAAGATGGTAATTTTCTTGGAAATAAGGGTAAGATGGTAATTTACTGGAGGTGGTAGGACAAAGATGTCTGCGTTGTGGGTCCACATTGAATAAACTATTAAACACATAATAATAAAAAAATTAAAGTTTAACATAAAAATGATACGCAGCACACATGGTTATGGATTAACATTAAAAGTTAAAAATCAGTTTAACATAAAAACTGCATTTATTTTCGAACCGTTTGATATCCTCAAACGAAGAGCTTGCAGCACACATGGTTATGGATTAATTGCAGTAAGGGCAAGATTGCCATATGGTCAACATACTCTTGTTCAGTCTTATAAAAGAAAAGACAACGGTTAGTCTGGGGGGATCATTTGGGTTTGATCAAGACATTATTATCAAAATAACCAATCAAATGAAATGCTTGATTTTTATAAGTGAAGATACTATTCACATGGAAATGACCAAAAATTACACCGACAACATCTTCAAATGTTAACATCTGAAAATATTACAATCTGAAGCTTACCAGTCTTTTCCAACTCTTTACAGCTGGATGTCACTGGCAACAATTAATTTAAAATGAGCTCCATCATTGATATATACTTGATAATCTGTGTTACAACACAAGAGGAATAAAGAGAAGCAGAGAAATAAATAATAAATTTGAGCTGTTCAATTTTTTTAAAAAAATCTTTTACTGCAATTTATAATTTGATTTATGTCCAAATAATGGCTTCTTCTGACTTTCTGACATTATTGATGGGGGCGTTTAAGCATCTTAATTTATACATAGGACAAGGTCTTTGCCAATGGACCTCACATGCAGGTGAAGGCATCTGCAATTAGAGGGACAAGGGCTACGTAACCTGGTCTGGTTCAATCGTTATTAATTTTTTTAAAATGTTTTTATTATTTATCAAAAATAATTGAACAATGCTAGGAATTGAACCCGTGAGCTCCGTCTCATGGAATAGAAAAAATAATAAAATTAACAGGTCCACTTATTTTTATATGATATGATGTTGATGTTGATGCTAGGTAGGCCATCAAAGCGTTTTTTAGTTAAGGACTTTCTTATTCTTCACCATGCCGAAGTTTGTTGTCTACAAAAAACAAAATTGGAGGAGATTAATCAAACTACCTGGCGTGAAATTGGAGGGGGGCACCTTGATCAGTTCTCTTTTGTACCAGCTCGAGGTTCTGCGGGGGTATTGCTATGGGTTGGAATAGCGTGGTGTTGAGCGGGAGGCTAGTCTTGCTGGGAGAATTTAGCTTAACGATGAACTTTGTTTCCAAAAGGGGTCTCCCTAATTGGCAATGTACAGTAGTTTATGGGCCAAATGACAGACATCGTAAACAAGCTTTCTGGGACGAACTGCGGTCTATCGATAGATCCACCTCGGGGCCATGGGTGATTTGTGGAGATTTTAATGCTATCTTCGCTGTGGGGGATAAGTCTGCCGGAAACCCTAACTTGGAAGATATTCTTTGTTCTAATGAATTAATGCATGATTTGGGGTTACAGGAGCCTCCGTCGATGGGGCGTAAGTTCACTTGGACGAATGGACAGTCGGAACCAATTTGGGTCAAGTTGGATCGCTTCTTGGTTAATAATGAATGGGTGTCTTGCTTTCCTAAAGTGGTTCAAACCTGTCTACCGAGGCTGGGGTCTGATCATGTTCCGATTCGTCTTGAAGTGGGTACCCATTTTTTCAGACCAAGACCTTTCCGTTTTGAGTTGGTTTGGACCACCAGTGAGGGTTTCCAGGATCTGGTGCAACTTTGGTGGTCTGATATCTCCCCGGTGGGATGTGGGGCCTTTGTTTTCTCCAAAAAGGTTGCTGATGTTCGGGCGAAACTGAGACATTGGGCTAAGCATGAATTCGGATCTATAAAGCTTAAGAAACTTGCCTTGTTGCACGAGATTGATAGTTTGGATAAGGCGAAGGAGTCAAGGAGACTTTCGGAGGTGGAATTTCTTAGAGAGAACGATATTCGTGAGAACTTGAATGTCATCCGCAAGCAAGAAGAGATCTACTGGAAGCAAAGATCTAGATTGCATTGGTTAAAAGAAGAGGATGAAAACACCAAGTTTTTCCACGCAGTGGCCAATGGTCGCAAGAATCGAAATTTCATCCCTAGGTTACGGTTGGATGGTAACCTGTTTGAGACTCCCCGGGATATTGGTAAAGTTTTCGCAGAGCAGTTTAAGCTTCAGTTTGGGCAATGTCGCTCTAATAGACTGCGGATTGATCTGCAAAAATTATTTGCTCATAAGGTGACGTGCGACCTGACTGTGCTGGAGGAGCCATTCACGACGGAGGAAATTAAAAAGGTTGTTTTCGATCTTGGGGGAGATAAAGCCCCGGGCCCGGATGGTTTCCCCTTGCATTTCTTCAAACACTGTTGGGAAACGATCAGAGCTGATCTGGTTCGTCTTTGTGACAACTTCTACTTACATAGAGCAAATCTTGAGAAAATCAATTGGGCAAGCATTGCTCTAGTGCCTAAGGTGGATTCGCCAGAATCGCCTGGTGACTATCGCCCGATCAGTTTAATTAACTCGTCCTTGAAAATCATCTCTAAATTGCAGGCCACTCGTCTGAGTAAGGTGATTAACTCTTTGGTGGGCTCGGAACAATCGGTTTTCCTGAAAGGGCGTTGCATCCTTGATAACATTGCTATGGCGGAGGAACTTTTGTTTAGCATTCATCAACGAAGGGCTGTTGGTCATATTTTAAAAGTAGATTTTTCCAAGGCCTTTGATCTGGTGGGTTAGGATTTTCTCTTCGATCTGTTGAAAGCTAGGGGCTTTGGGGAGCGTTGGGTGGGTTGGATCAAAAGTATTCTTTTCTCTTCTAAGGCTAACATCCTTATCAACGGGTCCCCTAATGGTTATGTTCGCTATCAAAGAGGTTTAAGGCAAGGTGATCCATTGTCCCCCCTTCTGTTTGTGTTAGTGGTTGATACCCTTGGTTCAATGTTCGCCCATGCGCTTAGGTCCAATGTGTTGGTTGGGGTGCCTTTAGGGGAGTTTGGCAATCAATGTAATCTGTACTATGTTGATGATTTATTGGTTCTGACCATGGGTGGCCTTGAAGACCTAAGAGTGATCAAGCTCCTGTTGCTAGTGTTTGAAGGGATGACAGGGACTAGCAACAAACTTTTCTAAAAACTTGTTTATACTCTACATCCCGTAACTCGCTTCAGTGAGCTGCAGCGGATACCTTGAGCGCTTTCGAGGGGATGCTCCGGTGGCGTATCCCAGGGCATCCCAATTTCAGGTAGAAGGCCAAGAAGGTAGGATTGGGAGGGGCTCATCCTCAAAGTACGTGGCCGGCTGTCCTCATGGAAAGTGCAACATCTTTCGCTTGGTTAATTCCGTCCTTTCGGCGATCCCCACGTATTGGATGTCCCTTTTCAGGTTACCTTGTTGGGTTATCAAGAGGATTGACCGAATTAGGCGTGATTTTCTTTGGTCGGGTCCGGACATCAATCACCCCAAGTGTAGACTGGTGGCCTGGAAAAATCTGTGTCGTTCTCGTGTCCAAGGAGGCTGGGGTATCTTGGACCTTCATGGGTTTAACCGGGCCTTGTTAGGGAAATGGTGGTGGAAATTCATGTCTGACACTAATTGGTGTGGTGTGAATGTCGTCCAATTTAATTATGGAATTGTTAGATGGAACATGTTCCCTAGGCTTTCTGGGAGGGTTTCCTTCTTCTGGAAGGGGGTGATCAGTTGTCTCCCGGCCCTCAGAGGATGTATTTTACAAGGGGTTAGTACGGGTTTGGAGACATTATTTTAGAAAGATCGTTAGGTGAATGGTTGTGCCCTATGTATCTTTGGCCTGAGGAATTCAGGTGTTCTCCGGCCCCCAATGGCACGATTAGAGAACTGAGATCTCTTTTAGATCAGGTGCCCTTCTCTAATAATGCTGATATTCGGTCCATTGGGTTGCGTCTGCAGGGGCCATTGGCAAGATTGGGGGACAGGAAATGTTGGAGTCTGACAGGAAATGGGAATTTCTCCATTAAATCCTTTTATAATTTCCTAAACGATGGTGGTATGCGGTGCCCGATTGCAAGATTTTTCTGGCGTAAGGGGTGTCCTAAAAAAATTTCTATCTTCAATTGGCTTGCCTGGCATAATAAGATTCTCTCGCTTGAGAACTTGGCCAATAGAAGATGTAATCCTCTCCTACGCTACACGTGTGTTGTGTCGTGCGAGGATAGAAAGCGGTGGATCATCCGTTCTAGCGGTGCTCTTTTGCTAAACAGGTGTGGAATTATTTCGTGAGGATACTTTGTCTCCCGGATTCTCCTATTTTCTTGTCCTTGGTTTGGGGATCCTAGAGATCTACTGTGAGACCGACTTACAGGGATGTGGGTGATCTTGTCGTAAAGGCTATTGTGTGGAATATCTGGTTTGCTAGGAATGATTGCATATTTAATGCCAATTGCTTGTCTGTGCATGCTATTATCATTAAAATTGACCAGATGTTGTTATCCTGGTTCTCTACAGTTGCTGAGGGTCCAAGAGAGAAGATGGAGGATTCCATGGTTGCCATCCGCCGGAGTCTGGATTTTTTAGGCCCGAGGGTGGAGGAGTCAGGAGACGTCGTTCCTCCTGAGGAGATTCAGACTCAGATCACGGGCTGATTGTTTTAGTTTCTGTGTTTGCCGCTTAGTGGTGGCATGTGTCTTGGGGTTCTTTTTGGGGTTTTCTTCTCTCTGTTGTGCCATTTCTTGTGGCTTTTCTGTTGTTTCTGTTTTGTTCCCCTATGGCGGTTTGTGTGCCGATAGTGGGAGACCTGTAGTTCTGGTTCCTGTTCTTGTTTCGTTTAATTGAAGTGGTTTATCCACCTTTTCAAAAAAAATAAAAATAAATAAATAAATAAATAACAGTGAAAATTAATTAAGATTACATGCTCAATTGGTTTTAGATTTTTTCTTAAAAAAAAATGAAACCTAAATGGTTGAACTATTATGAAGATGTACCATACGTTGCTTTAGTTGTATTTATTCTAAATTAAAATAGAAATATCAAATCTCAAATATTTATTTGTCCAATTAGATATTTGCTATAAATTTATGGATTTAATAAATACCATGATTCGCAGTTACAAAAATGAGTGAGTTGCATATATTTATTTGCGATATTAGACTACAAAATTTTTATTATTATGCTTGCCATGTAATCGCAAAGGTTCTAGTTGAAAATATTTTTATTTCAATTTTTTTAATTTTTTTATATAAAAAAACTTAGTTCACATATCTGTAAAAGAAATTAAAAAAATAATTTTTGAATAAAAGCACATTAATTCAAAATAATTAAAAATAAATTACAAAAAATAAAGAACTTCCACTTAATTAACTTTCACATGGTTTTCTTACTGTTGTCATTAACTTATCTTCATCGAAGTTAAGTTCTCATTCTACTTTTGGCTTTTTGGGTTTTTGATATATTCATCATATTATTGGTGAAAAAAACTTATAAATTTCTAAATTTTTTTCATCTCTATCACCAAACTTTTGCTACACTTCCGCTAATTCATATAAATTTAAATTATTATTTTTTGTTATAACAATTACAATCAGAAAATATTGTGTTTAGTACGTTTCATTTTTTTTTATTTATTTTCAAAATTTTAGTAATAATAAGCACCAAAGTAGTCGGTTGGCCTAATGAGTTAGCGAGCAGGGTCACTAGGTAGGGAAGATACAACCTCTTGCTCAGTTTTATAAAACTTGGAGTAAAATTGGGTTGCATTGGTACAAAAAGACAGAAGAATATTAATTAACAAACTCTTGCTCAGTTCTAGAGGTGCAAGTGGGGTGAGGAATCCCCATTCCCCACAATGATCCACCCCGACGAGATGGGAATTCTTCCAAATAGTGAGAAGTGAGGTAGGGATTCCTCAACCCCGCAAGTTTCCCCGGGGGGAGTGAGTGGGGGAGATTTTTCCTTGCGGAGAATTTTGAGGTGGGGGATCCCCGCCCCCGTGGGAAGTGGGGATGGGGATGGGGATCCTATTCCTCGCCCCGTCTCTCCCCACTTGCATCCCTACTCAGTTCTTGTTCCAACTTTTTAAAACTGGATGCCAGTAGTAAACAATTAATGTGCTAGTTGTCAAATTATGAGATATAAATTTATTATTAGCGGTCAAAATTACTGTTGACAAACATGTTCCAAATTTGAAAGAAAAAAGTATATTTGTGAGGTCATATATTTTTGTATATAAAATCACAAACAATTTTTTTTAACTAAAATATAAATAAAAATATAGTATTAAAAAATTATATTAAAATTAAAAAAATAAAGTATATTTATTAATTTTAAAAAAAATAAATAATTTAATATATTTATTTTTAAAAATAAAAAAATTTCAATAGAATACGTATATGTTAAGTCTAGCGTAAATTGGCGTTATGTGACAAGTAGAGTGGTGACGTGGCGAGAGGATGATGGCGTGGCGTGTGATAACTCATCAAAGGAAAAGGTGACGAAGATGATGATGTGGCAAAAGTTTAATGAAGCCTCAAGGAATATGAAGATTAAGGTGGAGATTTTTATTTAGTCGAGGATTATGAAGATCGAGGTGGAGATTTTTATTTAAAAGATATTTCTCTCAATGGAATCATGTAATGTTAAACTATTTTTGGAAAGTGCATCAAGACTAAAGGATTTCTTCAAAAAAGGTAAGTTTTTATTTTAGGTATGATTGTCTATCCATGGTAAAATCCGGGATGGTAATTCATATCTTTGATAGAGCTCCTTTCTATCATTGGCAAGAATTCAAGATCATGGAGATTGTATGAACCCATTAGAAGACACAAAGTTTAACTTGGTATAAAGATATTAGAAGATGCAAGATTTAGTTTGGTGTGAAGCTATTTGAAGATACAAACTAAATAATGTAAGAAGAAACCAAGGAGATTATCAAGATCATATTTAGCATCACAAATTGAACGAGATTCAAGAGCTATCTATGGGCAGAACTATTTATGGAGACTTATCATGTGTGGAGATTGATTGAAGATATTATGAGATATGATTGAAGATTTGGAGATCCAAGCATGGACGATTGAAGATCATGCTTGAAGATATTGAAGACTAAACTTGGATGAAGATGAGATCAAGTTTAGTAATAATATTTTCATAAGTCAAATGAAGATCATTTTGGAAGACCAAACTTGGGCCAAGTTTGGAAAGAAGATCGGGAGATCTTCGGTGGCTATGTTTGGTGAGATGGTTGCATGTGCCTTGGTGGGCACGTCCCTCGGGAGAGGGAGACCTTCTGAAGTGACGCGAGGAAGAAAGCAGCTGCAGGCAGGAGGACCTCGAGTCGAGTCAATTACTACGATGCGGACTAAAGGAACCAGGAGGTTGAAGGTCACAGATTCAGGTGCATATGGCTAGAACTTAGTCATGTTCAATAAGGTGGGTCATGTTGCAACTGGGTGTTTGCAGACATCTAACTATGGAAGGTGTCCAGAGTTAGAAAGCCGTGGAGAATTCTAAAAGAGGTAACTTTGTTAGGGCGTCGAGTGCGTCTATATAAGAGATCTAGCTTGAAGAGTTAGGGATGAGCCAACCCGGTGAGGAGACTCTTACGTGAGAGTTGAGAGTGTGGCAGTCGAGGCGATCTTGAGAGGATATTCTTTGTATTGTAAGAGTGAGTGAGTGTTGTACTCTTTGTTCCTATCTGCTCTTTTAGTGGATTATTTCTCAGGGCCTAGCCCCAGGATGTAAGTGAGGTTGTCTCGAGGCGAGTTACTAATTTGCTTGTCTCTTTTCTCTTGATGCTTGATTGTGCGTGTGCGTGTTCAAACTTTGAGTGAGTTTTTGAGTGACTTAAGCACTTCACACCCCCACCGGAATCATCAGTATACAACTTATCTCAAATTGTGTGGTTTGGTGCCTTGGGATACATGATGTAAATTACAAATGAGTATAAATATTTAAAAAGTCTACACAAAAACCATATACATATAAAATATATTGAGCTATCTTCCATCTTTTGTTAGGTCAGATGCACTATATATGAAAGGGACAAGGTCCATGTGTAGATTGTAGATGACCTAAACATCCCTCAATTCTGTAAATATCCCAAAATCCCCGTAATTCAAACCAATTTTATTTTTTTAAAATTTAATTATAAGTTTTAAAATCACACCCTTATTTTACCATCCACTACTTTTCTCAATTTTTCTCTTAATGACTAGCAAGTTTATCTTTTTTATAAACAAAAATAATCACTTGAGCCACAATAAACTCATGAGATTAAAAAAATTTATCAGTTATAGATGAATTTATACTTTTTTACTAGTCACTTGGGCATGGTGAGCTAATTGGATAGATAGAACTTGTTGGAGTTTTTGTATTATTTACTCTAATAATTTTTATTAAAATAGTGTAAAAGATGAAAAAATTTTATGAAGCTAAACTCAAATTATTATTATAGTAGCGATTCGTTGTTATTATATATTTAATAAAAAAATATAAAAATAATAATAATAACTAGGCGTTACTTACCAAAACTGTGAATTTTTAAAAATTTTTGTGAGAGGGTTTACGAGGTAATATCGTATATATATATATATATATATATATGATATATATATATATACTATAATTGACATGATAGAAACTCTTGTATACGCTTGGATTTTGAAAAGGTCTATAGATATTTAATGAATAAATAAATAAATACAATTAAAGTTTTTCAATTATTAATATCATAAATAATATAAATAAAAACTTAAATGTAATAAAAAATATTTAAATTTGCTCCTTGAAACACTTGAGAACAAATTATATATTTACTTTAGATTTTTTTTTACAATTCCCTTGCTTTGCTTCTGGTTTAGTACAATTTTGATGGTTGTAAGGCAATATTATATATAGACATAATAAAAAAATATTTTAATTAATGAGATTATAACTTCATACACGATGTTTTTAAGAGAAAATAAATAAATTAAATCCAAATGGAACAATACCCAGGAGAAGAAGTATTAAAAAAATAAAAAATAGAATATAAATTAATGGGCAAAGAAAATTTAATTGCACAAGAATAGATATCACAACCCCTTTTTATAGTTCAATATTAAAAATTAAGGATCATATTTTAGAAATGCATCTAGTTTTTTTGGATGAAATACATCTAGTTT